>NW_026047084.1:0-65449 GCF_023864275.1 Schistocerca cancellata | reverse complement strand
GAAAGTGTCCGATTGCCGATATGTAACAACTTTGGCCCTTGTCAGTACTTGGGCGGGCGAGCGCATGGGAACACAGGGTGCTGTTGGCAGTTTCGCTTCCTATTTTTCTTTCTCCTTTGTTTTCGGAGCTACAGCCCGATTCGGTCAGGGAGACGCCACCGTGAAATGAAGGGGCGTGCTGTGTGTCCATCGCCTCGCCTCGCCTCTCCTTACCTCTCTCAGTCGTTTCTCGTGCTTGTCGTTTTGATATAGGCCGATTGGAGAGCGTCAGCTCTCGCGTCAGCTGAGCAAAGTCGAGACAAGTCGAGACACACTATCTATAGGCTGGTCTGCAGCGAGTAAGAGGCGGCAAAACATGAATGTAAGGGCGCGTGGCAAAAGTACTCATACGCGAAATTAAAAGCCTGCTGCGGTGGCCGGGAATCGAACCCGGATCAACTGCTTGGAAGGCAACTATGCTGACCATTACACCACCACCGCACAAGCGAGCGCCCCGACGCCGCGCGGTGTCGGCTTCCCGCCTGTCGGCAGCGGCCGAAGGTGATCGTACCTGCAGGCGCATTTCGAGGTAGGCTAGGGGAACACATCCAGTTGCATTCGGACGGCGTATCCACGCACACTTCGCATTCTTTGGCAAGAGTCGGCGCCGGCGACGCAAGAGTACGCAGAGGACCGCGTTCTGGCGGCATTTTTAAGCAGTGCAGTGCAGGATTCAGCGTCTGCAGCATCTTCTCGACAGAATGCTACGGCGCTCGACGGCAGTCCCACTTTCCCTTGCGACATGCGCTCGGGAAGCAGCGTGAACTTACTACCGACCCGAGCATCGGTGGTTCAGTGGTAGAATGCTCGCCTGCCACGCGGGCGGCCCGGGTTCGATTCCCGGCCGATGCATCATTTTGCTTTTCCCGCGATAGTGCTGCCGTGTGGCTTGCGCGCTTGAGATGCACGATCCACAAGAATATATAGCTGGATTCCCTTGAGAAGAACCGAGAACGCAGCACTCGCGGGTCCCCACTAGGACGCTCGCATCATGTTCTACAGACTAGCGCCGGCCTGGCCTCACAAGTTGCTGTGTCCAGGTGCCTCCGAGGCACTGAACTTTAACGACAAGGAGTGCTGCCTATCGTTGCAACAGCTGCAGCAACACCGCAATCAAATGGGCCGGCAATGCACGTGTAGTAACAGAACACGTTATCCAGGAAGTACAGTGTCTCTACGTCTAATATTGGGTACAGGGTTTACCTATTTTCGAGGGCAAGCGGTGCACCCGTGCCTCGGTAGCGCAGTAGGCAGCGCGTAAGTCTCATAATCTTAAGGTCGTGAGTTCGATCCTCACCCGGGGCATTTAATTTTCTGTGACTGATGGTGGTGCTGTTGCTAGGGCACCAACTTATTTCTTGTTTGTTATCCACGACGTTTCAACGCTTCAGCGGGAAAATGTTTACTCCTTGTTATTGCTACTTACAGCTTCCCTTTTCCTCTTCTCCCAGCAGAGCATGAAGCCAAAAGCATTGCTCTGCGACGTTTGAGGTGCGCGCCTTGCCAGTCAGTATGCGCAAAGATGCTCGCAAAGAGAGAAGGGCGACGACGCGGGACTCGACACGAAATGCGCCAAGCGACCGGCCGAACCGTCGAGTGAGCTCCCACGTCCGGTGTGGTCTAGTGGCTAGGATACCTGGCTTTCACCCAGGAGGCCCGGGTTCGATTCCCGGTACCGGAACGGAATTTTTCCCACACGAATCGTGACAAGTTTGAGCTGTCCGAACTGCCGTTTCCCGTCCTGCTCGCAATATAGCTACTGTTTCGTGAGCGTCAGCAGGATACAGACAAGGGAAGCAGACACACGACGACCATAGAAATGGCGTATGGCTTCATGCCACATGTTTCGAGCGTGGGGCTGAGCATCTGCGTCCGTCGAGGCCCGTTAGCTCAGTTGGTTAGAGCGTCGTGCTAATAACGCGAAGGTCGTGGGTTCGATCCCCCCCACGGGCCACTACGCTTTTACTACCACGAAAAGGCAGCGCCGATTTCAGCTGGCGAGTGTGATGACCAAAAGATCATCACTCTGCGTGGAAGCCGACAGACAGAGGATCCGAACCCGACTTGTCGGGAAGCGCTACAGCATTCACTCGGCAATGGCCATCATATGTTGAATACACTGGTTCTCATACGATAAAGAGAAAATGAAAGAAAGTGTCCGATTGCCGATATGTAACAACTTTGGCCCTTGTCAGTACTTGGGCGGGCGAGCGCATGGGAACACAGGGTGCTGTTGGCAGTTTCGCTTCCTATTTTTCTTTCTCCTTTGTTTTCGGAGCTACAGCCCGATTCGGTCAGGGAGACGCCACCGTGAAATGAAGGGGCGTGCTGTGTGTCCATCGCCTCGCCTCGCCTCTCCTTACCTCTCTCAGTCGTTTCTCGTGCTTGTCGTTTTGATATAGGCCGATTGGAGAGCGTCAGCTCTCGCGTCAGCTGAGCAAAGTCGAGACAAGTCGAGACACACTATCTATAGGCTGGTCTGCAGCGAGTAAGAGGCGGCAAAACATGAATGTAAGGGCGCGTGGCAAAAGTACTCATACGCGAAATTAAAAGCCTGCTGCGGTGGCCGGGAATCGAACCCGGATCAACTGCTTGGAAGGCAACTATGCTGACCATTACACCACCACCGCACAAGCGAGCGCCCCGACGCCGCGCGGTGTCGGCTTCCCGCCTGTCGGCAGCGGCCGAAGGTGATCGTACCTGCAGGCGCATTTCGAGGTAGGCTAGGGGAACACATCCAGTTGCATTCGGACGGCGTATCCACGCACACTTCGCATCCTTTGGCAAGAGTCGGCGCCGGCGACGCAAGAGTACGCAGAGGACCGCGTTCTGGCGGCATTTTTAAGCAGTGCAGTGCAGGATTCAGCGTCTGCAGCATCTTCTCGACAGAATGCTACGGCGCTCGACGGCAGTCCCACTTTCCCTTGCGACATGCGCTCGGGAAGCAGCGTGAACTTACTACCGACCCGAGCATCGGTGGTTCAGTGGTAGAATGCTCGCCTGCCACGCGGGCGGCCCGGGTTCGATTCCCGGCCGATGCATCATTTTGCTTTTCCCGCGATAGTGCTGCCGTGTGGCTTGCGCGCTTGAGATGCACGATCCACAAGAATATATAGCTGGATTCCCTTGAGAAGAACCGAGAACGCAGCACTCGCGGGTCCCCACTAGGACGCTCGCATCATGTTCTACAGACTAGCGCCGGCCTGGCCTCACAAGTTGCTGTGTCCAGGTGCCTCCGAGGCACTGAACTTTAACGACAAGGAGTGCTGCCTATCGTTGCAACAGCTGCAGCAACACCGCAATCAAATGGGCCGGCAATGCACGTGTAGTAACAGAACACGTTATCCAGGAAGTACAGTGTCTCTACGTCTAATATTGGGTACAGGGTTTACCTATTTTCGAGGGCAAGCGGTGCACCCGTGCCTCGGTAGCGCAGTAGGCAGCGCGTAAGTCTCATAATCTTAAGGTCGTGAGTTCGATCCTCACCCGGGGCATTTAATTTTCTGTGACTGATGGTGGTGCTGTTGCTAGGGCACCAACTTATTTCTTGTTTGTTATCCACGACGTTTCAACGCTTCAGCGGGAAAATGTTTACTCCTTGTTATTGCTACTTACAGCTTCCCTTTTCCTCTTCTCCCAGCAGAGCATGAAGCCAAAAGCATTGCTCTGCGACGTTTGAGGTGCGCGCCTTGCCAGTCAGTATGCGCAAAGATGCTCGCAAAGAGAGAAGGGCGACGACGCGGGACTCGACACGAAATGCGCCAAGCGACCGTCCGAACCGTCGAGTGAGCTCCCACGTCCGGTGTGGTCTAGTGGCTAGGATACCTGGCTTTCACCCAGGAGGCCCGGGTTCGATTCCCGGTACCGGAACGGAATTTTTCCCACACGAATCGTGACAAGTTTGAGCTGTCCGAACTGCCGTTTCCCGTCCTGCTCGCAATATAGCTACTGTTTCGTGAGCGTCAGCAGGATACAGACAAGGGAAGCAGACACACGACGACCATAGAAATGGCGTATGGCTTCATGCCACATGTTTCGAGCGTGGGGCTGAGCATCTGCGTCCGTCGAGGCCCGTTAGCTCAGTTGGTTAGAGCGTCGTGCTAATAACGCGAAGGTCGTGGGTTCGATCCCCCCCACGGGCCACTACGCTTTTACTACCACGAAAAGGCAGCGCCGATTTCAGCTGGCGAGTGTGATGACCAAAAGATCATCACTCTGCGTGGAAGCCGACAGACAGAGGATCCGAACCCGACTTGTCGGGAAGCGCTACAGCATTCACTCGGCAATGGCCATCATATGTTGAATACACTGGTTCTCATACGATAAAGAGAAAATGAAAGAAAGTGTCCGATTGCCGATATGTAACAACTTTGGCCCTTGTCAGTACTTGGGCGGGCGAGCGCATGGGAACACAGGGTGCTGTTGGCAGTTTCGCTTCCTATTTTTCTTTCTCCTTTGTTTTCGGAGCTACAGCCCGATTCGGTCAGGGAGACGCCACCGTGAAATGAAGGGGCGTGCTGTGTGTCCATCGCCTCGCCTCGCCTCTCCTTACCTCTCTCAGTCGTTTCTCGTGCTTGTCGTTTTGATATAGGCCGATTGGAGAGCGTCAGCTCTCGCGTCAGCTGAGCAAAGTCGAGACAAGTCGAGACACACTATCTATAGGCTGGTCTGCAGCGAGTAAGAGGCGGCAAAACATGAATGTAAGGGCGCGTGGCAAAAGTACTCATACGCGAAATTAAAAGCCTGCTGCGGTGGCCGGGAATCGAACCCGGATCAACTGCTTGGAAGGCAACTATGCTGACCATTACACCACCACCGCACAAGCGAGCGCCCCGACGCCGCGCGGTGTCGGCTTCCCGCCTGTCGGCAGCGGCCGAAGGTGATCGTACCTGCAGGCGCATTTCGAGGTAGGCTAGGGGAACACATCCAGTTGCATTCGGACGGCGTATCCACGCACACTTCGCATCCTTTGGCAAGAGTCGGCGCCGGCGACGCAAGAGTACGCAGAGGACCGCGTTCTGGCGGCATTTTTAAGCAGTGCAGTGCAGGATTCAGCGTCTGCAGCATCTTCTCGACAGAATGCTACGGCGCTCGACGGCAGTCCCACTTTCCCTTGCGACATGCGCTCGGGAAGCAGCGTGAACTTACTACCGACCCGAGCATCGGTGGTTCAGTGGTAGAATGCTCGCCTGCCACGCGGGCGGCCCGGGTTCGATTCCCGGCCGATGCATCATTTTGCTTTTCCCGCGATAGTGCTGCCGTGTGGCTTGCGCGCTTGAGATGCACGATCCACAAGAATATATAGCTGGATTCCCTTGAGAAGAACCGAGAACGCAGCACTCGCGGGTCCCCACTAGGACGCTCGCATCATGTTCTACAGACTAGCGCCGGCCTGGCCTCACAAGTTGCTGTGTCCAGGTGCCTCCGAGGCACTGAACTTTAACGACAAGGAGTGCTGCCTATCGTTGCAACAGCTGCAGCAACACCGCAATCAAATGGGCCGGCAATGCACGTGTAGTAACAGAACACGTTATCCAGGAAGTACAGTGTCTCTACGTCTAATATTGGGTACAGGGTTTACCTATTTTCGAGGGCAAGCGGTGCACCCGTGCCTCGGTAGCGCAGTAGGCAGCGCGTAAGTCTCATAATCTTAAGGTCGTGAGTTCGATCCTCACCCGGGGCATTTAATTTTCTGTGACTGATGGTGGTGCTGTTGCTAGGGCACCAACTTATTTCTTGTTTGTTATCCACGACGTTTCAACGCTTCAGCGGGAAAATGTTTACTCCTTGTTATTGCTACTTACAGCTTCCCTTTTCCTCTTCTCCCAGCAGAGCATGAAGCCAAAAGCATTGCTCTGCGACGTTTGAGGTGCGCGCCTTGCCAGTCAGTATGCGCAAAGATGCTCGCAAAGAGAGAAGGGCGACGACGCGGGACTCGACACGAAATGCGCCAAGCGACCGTCCGAACCGTCGAGTGAGCTCCCACGTCCGGTGTGGTCTAGTGGCTAGGATACCTGGCTTTCACCCAGGAGGCCCGGGTTCGATTCCCGGTACCGGAACGGAATTTTTCCCACACGAATCGTGACAAGTTTGAGCTGTCCGAACTGCCGTTTCCCGTCCTGCTCGCAATATAGCTACTGTTTCGTGAGCGTCAGCAGGATACAGACAAGGGAAGCAGACACACGACGACCATAGAAATGGCGTATGGCTTCATGCCACATGTTTCGAGCGTGGGGCTGAGCATCTGCGTCCGTCGAGGCCCGTTAGCTCAGTTGGTTAGAGCGTCGTGCTAATAACGCGAAGGTCGTGGGTTCGATCCCCCCCACGGGCCACTACGCTTTTACTACCACGAAAAGGCAGCGCCGATTTCAGCTGGCGAGTGTGATGACCAAAAGATCATCACTCTGCGTGGAA
Organism: Schistocerca cancellata; assembly: GCF_023864275.1. Lineage (NCBI taxonomy): Eukaryota > Metazoa > Arthropoda > Insecta > Orthoptera > Acrididae > Schistocerca > Schistocerca cancellata. Next base: position 58,996 of record NW_026047084.1, on the reverse strand, counting down.
GCCGACAGACAGAGGATCCGAACCCGACTTGTCGGGAAGCGCTACAGCATTCACTCGGCAATGGCCATCATATGTTGAATACACTGGTTCTCATACGATAAAGAGAAAATGAAAGAAAGTGTCCGATTGCCGATATGTAACAACTTTGGCCCTTGTCAGTACTTGGGCGGGCGAGCGCATGGGAACACAGGGTGCTGTTGGCAGTTTCGCTTCCTATTTTTCTTTCTCCTTTGTTTTCGGAGCTACAGCCCGATTCGGTCAGGGAGACGCCACCGTGAAATGAAGGGGCGTGCTGTGTGTCCATCGCCTCGCCTCGCCTCTCCTTACCTCTCTCAGTCGTTTCTCGTGCTTGTCGTTTTGATATAGGCCGATTGGAGAGCGTCAGCTCTCGCGTCAGCTGAGCAAAGTCGAGACAAGTCGAGACACACTATCTATAGGCTGGTCTGCAGCGAGTAAGAGGCGGCAAAACATGAATGTAAGGGCGCGTGGCAAAAGTACTCATACGCGAAATTAAAAGCCTGCTGCGGTGGCCGGGAATCGAACCCGGATCAACTGCTTGGAAGGCAACTATGCTGACCATTACACCACCACCGCACAAGCGAGCGCCCCGACGCCGCGCGGTGTCGGCTTCCCGCCTGTCGGCAGCGGCCGAAGGTGATCGTACCTGCAGGCGCATTTCGAGGTAGGCTAGGGGAACACATCCAGTTGCATTCGGACGGCGTATCCACGCACACTTCGCATCCTTTGGCAAGAGTCGGCGCCGGCGACGCAAGAGTACGCAGAGGACCGCGTTCTGGCGGCATTTTTAAGCAGTGCAGTGCAGGATTCAGCGTCTGCAGCATCTTCTCGACAGAATGCTACGGCGCTCGACGGCAGTCCCACTTTCCCTTGCGACATGCGCTCGGGAAGCAGCGTGAACTTACTACCGACCCGAGCATCGGTGGTTCAGTGGTAGAATGCTCGCCTGCCACGCGGGCGGCCCGGGTTCGATTCCCGGCCGATGCATCATTTTGCTTTTCCCGCGATAGTGCTGCCGTGTGGCTTGCGCGCTTGAGATGCACGATCCACAAGAATATATAGCTGGATTCCCTTGAGAAGAACCGAGAACGCAGCACTCGCGGGTCCCCACTAGGACGCTCGCATCATGTTCTACAGACTAGCGCCGGCCTGGCCTCACAAGTTGCTGTGTCCAGGTGCCTCCGAGGCACTGAACTTTAACGACAAGGAGTGCTGCCTATCGTTGCAACAGCTGCAGCAACACCGCAATCAAATGGGCCGGCAATGCACGTGTAGTAACAGAACACGTTATCCAGGAAGTACAGTGTCTCTACGTCTAATATTGGGTACAGGGTTTACCTATTTTCGAGGGCAAGCGGTGCACCCGTGCCTCGGTAGCGCAGTAGGCAGCGCGTAAGTCTCATAATCTTAAGGTCGTGAGTTCGATCCTCACCCGGGGCATTTAATTTTCTGTGACTGATGGTGGTGCTGTTGCTAGGGCACCAACTTATTTCTTGTTTGTTATCCACGACGTTTCAACGCTTCAGCGGGAAAATGTTTACTCCTTGTTATTGCTACTTACAGCTTCCCTTTTCCTCTTCTCCCAGCAGAGCATGAAGCCAAAAGCATTGCTCTGCGACGTTTGAGGTGCGCGCCTTGCCAGTCAGTATGCGCAAAGATGCTCGCAAAGAGAGAAGGGCGACGACGCGGGACTCGACACGAAATGCGCCAAGCGACCGTCCGAACCGTCGAGTGAGCTCCCACGTCCGGTGTGGTCTAGTGGCTAGGATACCTGGCTTTCACCCAGGAGGCCCGGGTTCGATTCCCGGTACCGGAACGGAATTTTTCCCACACGAATCGTGACAAGTTTGAGCTGTCCGAACTGCCGTTTCCCGTCCTGCTCGCAATATAGCTACTGTTTCGTGAGCGTCAGCAGGATACAGACAAGGGAAGCAGACACACGACGACCATAGAAATGGCGTATGGCTTCATGCCACATGTTTCGAGCGTGGGGCTGAGCATCTGCGTCCGTCGAGGCCCGTTAGCTCAGTTGGTTAGAGCGTCGTGCTAATAACGCGAAGGTCGTGGGTTCGATCCCCCCCACGGGCCACTACGCTTTTACTACCACGAAAAGGCAGCGCCGATTTCAGCTGGCGAGTGTGATGACCAAAAGATCATCACTCTGCGTGGAAGCCGACAGACAGAGGATCCGAACCCGACTTGTCGGGAAGCGCTACAGCATTCACTCGGCAATGGCCATCATATGTTGAATACACTGGTTCTCATACGATAAAGAGAAAATGAAAGAAAGTGTCCGATTGCCGATATGTAACAACTTTGGCCCTTGTCAGTACTTGGGCGGGCGAGCGCATGGGAACACAGGGTGCTGTTGGCAGTTTCGCTTCCTATTTTTCTTTCTCCTTTGTTTTCGGAGCTACAGCCCGATTCGGTCAGGGAGACGCCACCGTGAAATGAAGGGGCGTGCTGTGTGTCCATCGCCTCGCCTCGCCTCTCCTTACCTCTCTCAGTCGTTTCTCGTGCTTGTCGTTTTGATATAGGCCGATTGGAGAGCGTCAGCTCTCGCGTCAGCTGAGCAAAGTCGAGACAAGTCGAGACACACTATCTATAGGCTGGTCTGCAGCGAGTAAGAGGCGGCAAAACATGAATGTAAGGGCGCGTGGCAAAAGTACTCATACGCGAAATTAAAAGCCTGCTGCGGTGGCCGGGAATCGAACCCGGATCAACTGCTTGGAAGGCAACTATGCTGACCATTACACCACCACCGCACAAGCGAGCGCCCCGACGCCGCGCGGTGTCGGCTTCCCGCCTGTCGGCAGCGGCCGAAGGTGATCGTACCTGCAGGCGCATTTCGAGGTAGGCTAGGGGAACACATCCAGTTGCATTCGGACGGCGTATCCACGCACACTTCGCATCCTTTGGCAAGAGTCGGCGCCGGCGACGCAAGAGTACGCAGAGGACCGCGTTCTGGCGGCATTTTTAAGCAGTGCAGTGCAGGATTCAGCGTCTGCAGCATCTTCTCGACAGAATGCTACGGCGCTCGACGGCAGTCCCACTTTCCCTTGCGACATGCGCTCGGGAAGCAGCGTGAACTTACTACCGACCCGAGCATCGGTGGTTCAGTGGTAGAATGCTCGCCTGCCACGCGGGCGGCCCGGGTTCGATTCCCGGCCGATGCATCATTTTGCTTTTCCCGCGATAGTGCTGCCGTGTGGCTTGCGCGCTTGAGATGCACGATCCACAAGAATATATAGCTGGATTCCCTTGAGAAGAACCGAGAACGCAGCACTCGCGGGTCCCCACTAGGACGCTCGCATCATGTTCTACAGACTAGCGCCGGCCTGGCCTCACAAGTTGCTGTGTCCAGGTGCCTCCGAGGCACTGAACTTTAACGACAAGGAGTGCTGCCTATCGTTGCAACAGCTGCAGCAACACCGCAATCAAATGGGCCGGCAATGCACGTGTAGTAACAGAACACGTTATCCAGGAAGTACAGTGTCTCTACGTCTAATATTGGGTACAGGGTTTACCTATTTTCGAGGGCAAGCGGTGCACCCGTGCCTCGGTAGCGCAGTAGGCAGCGCGTAAGTCTCATAATCTTAAGGTCGTGAGTTCGATCCTCACCCGGGGCATTTAATTTTCTGTGACTGATGGTGGTGCTGTTGCTAGGGCACCAACTTATTTCTTGTTTGTTATCCACGACGTTTCAACGCTTCAGCGGGAAAATGTTTACTCCTTGTTATTGCTACTTACAGCTTCCCTTTTCCTCTTCTCCCAGCAGAGCATGAAGCCAAAAGCATTGCTCTGCGACGTTTGAGGTGCGCGCCTTGCCAGTCAGTATGCGCAAAGATGCTCGCAAAGAGAGAAGGGCGACGACGCGGGACTCGACACGAAATGCGCCAAGCGACCGTCCGAACCGTCGAGTGAGCTCCCACGTCCGGTGTGGTCTAGTGGCTAGGATACCTGGCTTTCACCCAGGAGGCCCGGGTTCGATTCCCGGTACCGGAACGGAATTTTTCCCACACGAATCGTGACAAGTTTGAGCTGTCCGAACTGCCGTTTCCCGTCCTGCTCGCAATATAGCTACTGTTTCGTGAGCGTCAGCAGGATACAGACAAGGGAAGCAGACACACGACGACCATAGAAATGGCGTATGGCTTCATGCCACATGTTTCGAGCGTGGGGCTGAGCATCTGCGTCCGTCGAGGCCCGTTAGCTCAGTTGGTTAGAGCGTCGTGCTAATAACGCGAAGGTCGTGGGTTCGATCCCCCCCACGGGCCACTACGCTTTTACTACCACGAAAAGGCAGCGCCGATTTCAGCTGGCGAGTGTGATGACCAAAAGATCATCACTCTGCGTGGAAGCCGACAGACAGAGGATCCGAACCCGACTTGTCGGGAAGCGCTACAGCATTCACTCGGCAATGGCCATCATATGTTGAATACACTGGTTCTCATACGATAAAGAGAAAATGAAAGAAAGTGTCCGATTGCCGATATGTAACAACTTTGGCCCTTGTCAGTACTTGGGCGGGCGAGCGCATGGGAACACAGGGTGCTGTTGGCAGTTTCGCTTCCTATTTTTCTTTCTCCTTTGTTTTCGGAGCTACAGCCCGATTCGGTCAGGGAGACGCCACCGTGAAATGAAGGGGCGTGCTGTGTGTCCATCGCCTCGCCTCGCCTCTCCTTACCTCTCTCAGTCGTTTCTCGTGCTTGTCGTTTTGATATAGGCCGATTGGAGAGCGTCAGCTCTCGCGTCAGCTGAGCAAAGTCGAGACAAGTCGAGACACACTATCTATAGGCTGGTCTGCAGCGAGTAAGAGGCGGCAAAACATGAATGTAAGGGCGCGTGGCAAAAGTACTCATACGCGAAATTAAAAGCCTGCTGCGGTGGCCGGGAATCGAACCCGGATCAACTGCTTGGAAGGCAACTATGCTGACCATTACACCACCACCGCACAAGCGAGCGCCCCGACGCCGCGCGGTGTCGGCTTCCCGCCTGTCGGCAGCGGCCGAAGGTGATCGTACCTGCAGGCGCATTTCGAGGTAGGCTAGGGGAACACATCCAGTTGCATTCGGACGGCGTATCCACGCACACTTCGCATCCTTTGGCAAGAGTCGGCGCCGGCGACGCAAGAGTACGCAGAGGACCGCGTTCTGGCGGCATTTTTAAGCAGTGCAGTGCAGGATTCAGCGTCTGCAGCATCTTCTCGACAGAATGCTACGGCGCTCGACGGCAGTCCCACTTTCCCTTGCGACATGCGCTCGGGAAGCAGCGTGAACTTACTACCGACCCGAGCATCGGTGGTTCAGTGGTAGAATGCTCGCCTGCCACGCGGGCGGCCCGGGTTCGATTCCCGGCCGATGCATCATTTTGCTTTTCCCGCGATAGTGCTGCCGTGTGGCTTGCGCGCTTGAGATGCACGATCCACAAGAATATATAGCTGGATTCCCTTGAGAAGAACCGAGAACGCAGCACTCGCGGGTCCCCACTAGGACGCTCGCATCATGTTCTACAGACTAGCGCCGGCCTGGCCTCACAAGTTGCTGTGTCCAGGTGCCTCCGAGGCACTGAACTTTAACGACAAGGAGTGCTGCCTATCGTTGCAACAGCTGCAGCAACACCGCAATCAAATGGGCCGGCAATGCACGTGTAGTAACAGAACACGTTATCCAGGAAGTACAGTGTCTCTACGTCTAATATTGGGTACAGGGTTTACCTATTTTCGAGGGCAAGCGGTGCACCCGTGCCTCGGTAGCGCAGTAGGCAGCGCGTAAGTCTCATAATCTTAAGGTCGTGAGTTCGATCCTCACCCGGGGCATTTAATTTTCTGTGACTGATGGTGGTGCTGTTGCTAGGGCACCAACTTATTTCTTGTTTGTTATCCACGACGTTTCAACGCTTCAGCGGGAAAATGTTTACTCCTTGTTATTGCTACTTACAGCTTCCCTTTTCCTCTTCTCCCAGCAGAGCATGAAGCCAAAAGCATTGCTCTGCGACGTTTGAGGTGCGCGCCTTGCCAGTCAGTATGCGCAAAGATGCTCGCAAAGAGAGAAGGGCGACGACGCGGGACTCGACACGAAATGCGCCAAGCGACCGTCCGAACCGTCGAGTGAGCTCCCACGTCCGGTGTGGTCTAGTGGCTAGGATACCTGGCTTTCACCCAGGAGGCCCGGGTTCGATTCCCGGTACCGGAACGGAATTTTTCCCACACGAATCGTGACAAGTTTGAGCTGTCCGAACTGCCGTTTCCCGTCCTGCTCGCAATATAGCTACTGTTTCGTGAGCGTCAGCAGGATACAGACAAGGGAAGCAGACACACGACGACCATAGAAATGGCGTATGGCTTCATGCCACATGTTTCGAGCGTGGGGCTGAGCATCTGCGTCCGTCGAGGCCCGTTAGCTCAGTTGGTTAGAGCGTCGTGCTAATAACGCGAAGGTCGTGGGTTCGATCCCCCCCACGGGCCACTACGCTTTTACTACCACGAAAAGGCAGCGCCGATTTCAGCTGGCGAGTGTGATGACCAAAAGATCATCACTCTGCGTGGAAGCCGACAGACAGAGGATCCGAACCCGACTTGTCGGGAAGCGCTACAGCATTCACTCGGCAATGGCCATCATATGTTGAATACACTGGTTCTCATACGATAAAGAGAAAATGAAAGAAAGTGTCCGATTGCCGATATGTAACAACTTTGGCCCTTGTCAGTACTTGGGCGGGCGAGCGCATGGGAACACAGGGTGCTGTTGGCAGTTTCGCTTCCTATTTTTCTTTCTCCTTTGTTTTCGGAGCTACAGCCCGATTCGGTCAGGGAGACGCCACCGTGAAATGAAGGGGCGTGCTGTGTGTCCATCGCCTCGCCTCGCCTCTCCTTACCTCTCTCAGTCGTTTCTCGTGCTTGTCGTTTTGATATAGGCCGATTGGAGAGCGTCAGCTCTCGCGTCAGCTGAGCAAAGTCGAGACAAGTCGAGACACACTATCTATAGGCTGGTCTGCAGCGAGTAAGAGGCGGCAAAACATGAATGTAAGGGCGCGTGGCAAAAGTACTCATACGCGAAATTAAAAGCCTGCTGCGGTGGCCGGGAATCGAACCCGGATCAACTGCTTGGAAGGCAACTATGCTGACCATTACACCACCACCGCACAAGCGAGCGCCCCGACGCCGCGCGGTGTCGGCTTCCCGCCTGTCGGCAGCGGCCGAAGGTGATCGTACCTGCAGGCGCATTTCGAGGTAGGCTAGGGGAACACATCCAGTTGCATTCGGACGGCGTATCCACGCACACTTCGCATCCTTTGGCAAGAGTCGGCGCCGGCGACGCAAGAGTACGCAGAGGACCGCGTTCTGGCGGCATTTTTAAGCAGTGCAGTGCAGGATTCAGCGTCTGCAGCATCTTCTCGACAGAATGCTACGGCGCTCGACGGCAGTCCCACTTTCCCTTGCGACATGCGCTCGGGAAGCAGCGTGAACTTACTACCGACCCGAGCATCGGTGGTTCAGTGGTAGAATGCTCGCCTGCCACGCGGGCGGCCCGGGTTCGATTCCCGGCCGATGCATCATTTTGCTTTTCCCGCGATAGTGCTGCCGTGTGGCTTGCGCGCTTGAGATGCACGATCCACAAGAATATATAGCTGGATTCCCTTGAGAAGAACCGAGAACGCAGCACTCGCGGGTCCCCACTAGGACGCTCGCATCATGTTCTACAGACTAGCGCCGGCCTGGCCTCACAAGTTGCTGTGTCCAGGTGCCTCCGAGGCACTGAACTTTAACGACAAGGAGTGCTGCCTATCGTTGCAACAGCTGCAGCAACACCGCAATCAAATGGGCCGGCAATGCACGTGTAGTAACAGAACACGTTATCCAGGAAGTACAGTGTCTCTACGTCTAATATTGGGTACAGGGTTTACCTATTTTCGAGGGCAAGCGGTGCACCCGTGCCTCGGTAGCGCAGTAGGCAGCGCGTAAGTCTCATAATCTTAAGGTCGTGAGTTCGATCCTCACCCGGGGCATTTAATTTTCTGTGACTGATGGTGGTGCTGTTGCTAGGGCACCAACTTATTTCTTGTTTGTTATCCACGACGTTTCAACGCTTCAGCGGGAAAATGTTTACTCCTTGTTATTGCTACTTACAGCTTCCCTTTTCCTCTTCTCCCAGCAGAGCATGAAGCCAAAAGCATTGCTCTGCGACGTTTGAGGTGCGCGCCTTGCCAGTCAGTATGCGCAAAGATGCTCGCAAAGAGAGAAGGGCGACGACGCGGGACTCGACACGAAATGCGCCAAGCGACCGTCCGAACCGTCGAGTGAGCTCCCACGTCCGGTGTGGTCTAGTGGCTAGGATACCTGGCTTTCACCCAGGAGGCCCGGGTTCGATTCCCGGTACCGGAACGGAATTTTTCCCACACGAATCGTGACAAGTTTGAGCTGTCCGAACTGCCGTTTCCCGTCCTGCTCGCAATATAGCTACTGTTTCGTGAGCGTCAGCAGGATACAGACAAGGGAAGCAGACACACGACGACCATAGAAATGGCGTATGGCTTCATGCCACATGTTTCGAGCGTGGGGCTGAGCATCTGCGTCCGTCGAGGCCCGTTAGCTCAGTTGGTTAGAGCGTCGTGCTAATAACGCGAAGGTCGTGGGTTCGATCCCCCCCACGGGCCACTACGCTTTTACTACCACGAAAAGGCAGCGCCGATTTCAGCTGGCGAGTGTGATGACCAAAAGATCATCACTCTGCGTGGAAGCCGACAGACAGAGGATCCGAACCCGACTTGTCGGGAAGCGCTACAGCATTCACTCGGCAATGGCCATCATATGTTGAATACACTGGTTCTCATACGATAAAGAGAAAATGAAAGAAAGTGTCCGATTGCCGATATGTAACAACTTTGGCCCTTGTCAGTACTTGGGCGGGCGAGCGCATGGGAACACAGGGTGCTGTTGGCAGTTTCGCTTCCTATTTTTCTTTCTCCTTTGTTTTCGGAGCTACAGCCCGATTCGGTCAGGGAGACGCCACCGTGAAATGAAGGGGCGTGCTGTGTGTCCATCGCCTCGCCTCGCCTCTCCTTACCTCTCTCAGTCGTTTCTCGTGCTTGTCGTTTTGATATAGGCCGATTGGAGAGCGTCAGCTCTCGCGTCAGCTGAGCAAAGTCGAGACAAGTCGAGACACACTATCTATAGGCTGGTCTGCAGCGAGTAAGAGGCGGCAAAACATGAATGTAAGGGCGCGTGGCAAAAGTACTCATACGCGAAATTAAAAGCCTGCTGCGGTGGCCGGGAATCGAACCCGGATCAACTGCTTGGAAGGCAACTATGCTGACCATTACACCACCACCGCACAAGCGAGCGCCCCGACGCCGCGCGGTGTCGGCTTCCCGCCTGTCGGCAGCGGCCGAAGGTGATCGTACCTGCAGGCGCATTTCGAGGTAGGCTAGGGGAACACATCCAGTTGCATTCGGACGGCGTATCCACGCACACTTCGCATCCTTTGGCAAGAGTCGGCGCCGGCGACGCAAGAGTACGCAGAGGACCGCGTTCTGGCGGCATTTTTAAGCAGTGCAGTGCAGGATTCAGCGTCTGCAGCATCTTCTCGACAGAATGCTACGGCGCTCGACGGCAGTCCCACTTTCCCTTGCGACATGCGCTCGGGAAGCAGCGTGAACTTACTACCGACCCGAGCATCGGTGGTTCAGTGGTAGAATGCTCGCCTGCCACGCGGGCGGCCCGGGTTCGATTCCCGGCCGATGCATCATTTTGCTTTTCCCGCGATAGTGCTGCCGTGTGGCTTGCGCGCTTGAGATGCACGATCCACAAGAATATATAGCTGGATTCCCTTGAGAAGAACCGAGAACGCAGCACTCGCGGGTCCCCACTAGGACGCTCGCATCATGTTCTACAGACTAGCGCCGGCCTGGCCTCACAAGTTGCTGTGTCCAGGTGCCTCCGAGGCACTGAACTTTAACGACAAGGAGTGCTGCCTATCGTTGCAACAGCTGCAGCAACACCGCAATCAAATGGGCCGGCAATGCACGTGTAGTAACAGAACACGTTATCCAGGAAGTACAGTGTCTCTACGTCTAATATTGGGTACAGGGTTTACCTATTTTCGAGGGCAAGCGGTGCACCCGTGCCTCGGTAGCGCAGTAGGCAGCGCGTAAGTCTCATAATCTTAAGGTCGTGAGTTCGATCCTCACCCGGGGCATTTAATTTTCTGTGACTGATGGTGGTGCTGTTGCTAGGGCACCAACTTATTTCTTGTTTGTTATCCACGACGTTTCAACGCTTCAGCGGGAAAATGTTTACTCCTTGTTATTGCTACTTACAGCTTCCCTTTTCCTCTTCTCCCAGCAGAGCATGAAGCCAAAAGCATTGCTCTGCGACGTTTGAGGTGCGCGCCTTGCCAGTCAGTATGCGCAAAGATGCTCGCAAAGAGAGAAGGGCGACGACGCGGGACTCGACACGAAATGCGCCAAGCGACCGTCCGAACCGTCGAGTGAGCTCCCACGTCCGGTGTGGTCTAGTGGCTAGGATACCTGGCTTTCACCCAGGAGGCCCGGGTTCGATTCCCGGTACCGGAACGGAATTTTTCCCACACGAATCGTGACAAGTTTGAGCTGTCCGAACTGCCGTTTCCCGTCCTGCTCGCAATATAGCTACTGTTTCGTGAGCGTCAGCAGGATACAGACAAGGGAAGCAGACACACGACGACCATAGAAATGGCGTATGGCTTCATGCCACATGTTTCGAGCGTGGGGCTGAGCATCTGCGTCCGTCGAGGCCCGTTAGCTCAGTTGGTTAGAGCGTCGTGCTAATAACGCGAAGGTCGTGGGTTCGATCCCCCCCACGGGCCACTACGCTTTTACTACCACGAAAAGGCAGCGCCGATTTCAGCTGGCGAGTGTGATGACCAAAAGATCATCACTCTGCGTGGAAGCCGACAGACAGAGGATCCGAACCCGACTTGTCGGGAAGCGCTACAGCATTCACTCGGCAATGGCCATCATATGTTGAATACACTGGTTCTCATACGATAAAGAGAAAATGAAAGAAAGTGTCCGATTGCCGATATGTAACAACTTTGGCCCTTGTCAGTACTTGGGCGGGCGAGCGCATGGGAACACAGGGTGCTGTTGGCAGTTTCGCTTCCTATTTTTCTTTCTCCTTTGTTTTCGGAGCTACAGCCCGATTCGGTCAGGGAGACGCCACCGTGAAATGAAGGGGCGTGCTGTGTGTCCATCGCCTCGCCTCGCCTCTCCTTACCTCTCTCAGTCGTTTCTCGTGCTTGTCGTTTTGATATAGGCCGATTGGAGAGCGTCAGCTCTCGCGTCAGCTGAGCAAAGTCGAGACAAGTCGAGACACACTATCTATAGGCTGGTCTGCAGCGAGTAAGAGGCGGCAAAACATGAATGTAAGGGCGCGTGGCAAAAGTACTCATACGCGAAATTAAAAGCCTGCTGCGGTGGCCGGGAATCGAACCCGGATCAACTGCTTGGAAGGCAACTATGCTGACCATTACACCACCACCGCACAAGCGAGCGCCCCGACGCCGCGCGGTGTCGGCTTCCCGCCTGTCGGCAGCGGCCGAAGGTGATCGTACCTGCAGGCGCATTTCGAGGTAGGCTAGGGGAACACATCCAGTTGCATTCGGACGGCGTATCCACGCACACTTCGCATCCTTTGGCAAAAGTCGGCGCCGGCGACGCAAGAGTACGCAGAGGACCGCGTTCTGGCGGCATTTTTAAGCAGTGCAGTGCAGGATTCAGCGTCTGCAGCATCTTCTCGACAGAATGCTACGGCGCTCGACGGCAGTCCCACTTTCCCTTGCGACATGCGCTCGGGAAGCAGCGTGAACTTACTACCGACCCGAGCATCGGTGGTTCAGTGGTAGAATGCTCGCCTGCCACGCGGGCGGCCCGGGTTCGATTCCCGGCCGATGCATCATTTTGCTTTTCCCGCGATAGTGCTGCCGTGTGGCTTGCGCGCTTGAGATGCACGATCCACAAGAATATATAGCTGGATTCCCTTGAGAAGAACCGAGAACGCAGCACTCGCGGGTCCCCACTAGGACGCTCGCATCATGTTCTACAGACTAGCGCCGGCCTGGCCTCACAAGTTGCTGTGTCCAGGTGCCTCCGAGGCACTGAACTTTAACGACAAGGAGTGCTGCCTATCGTTGCAACAGCTGCAGCAACACCGCAATCAAATGGGCCGGCAATGCACGTGTAGTAACAGAACACGTTATCCAGGAAGTACAGTGTCTCTACGTCTAATATTGGGTACAGGGTTTACCTATTTTCGAGGGCAAGCGGTGCACCCGTGCCTCGGTAGCGCAGTAGGCAGCGCGTAAGTCTCATAATCTTAAGGTCGTGAGTTCGATCCTCACCCGGGGCATTTAATTTTCTGTGACTGATGGTGGTGCTGTTGCTAGGGCACCAACTTATTTCTTGTTTGTTATCCACGACGTTTCAACGCTTCAGCGGGAAAATGTTTACTCCTTGTTATTGCTACTTACAGCTTCCCTTTTCCTCTTCTCCCAGCAGAGCATGAAGCCAAAAGCATTGCTCTGCGACGTTTGAGGTGCGCGCCTTGCCAGTCAGTATGCGCAAAGATGCTCGCAAAGAGAGAAGGGCGACGACGCGGGACTCGACACGAAATGCGCCAAGCGACCGTCCGAACCGTCGAGTGAGCTCCCACGTCCGGTGTGGTCTAGTGGCTAGGATACCTGGCTTTCACCCAGGAGGCCCGGGTTCGATTCCCGGTACCGGAACGGAATTTTTCCCACACGAATCGTGACAAGTTTGAGCTGTCCGAACTGCCGTTTCCCGTCCTGCTCGCAATATAGCTACTGTTTCGTGAGCGTCAGCAGGATACAGACAAGGGAAGCAGACACACGACGACCATAGAAATGGCGTATGGCTTCATGCCACATGTTTCGAGCGTGGGGCTGAGCATCTGCGTCCGTCGAGGCCCGTTAGCTCAGTTGGTTAGAGCGTCGTGCTAATAACGCGAAGGTCGTGGGTTCGATCCCCCCACGGGCCACTACGCTTTTACTACCACGAAAAGGCAGCGCCGATTTCAGCTGGCGAGTGTGATGACCAAAAGATCATCACTCTGCGTGGAAGCCGACAGACAGAGGATCCGAACCCGACTTGTCGGGAAGCGCTACAGCATTCACTCGGCAATGGCCATCATATGTTGAATACACTGGTTCTCATACGATAAAGAGAAAATGAAAGAAAGTGTCCGATTGCCGATATGTAACAACTTTGGCCCTTGTCAGTACTTGGGCGGGCGAGCGCATGGGAACACAGGGTGCTGTTGGCAGTTTCGCTTCCTATTTTTCTTTCTCCTTTGTTTTCGGAGCTACAGCCCGATTCGGTCAGGGAGACGCCACCGTGAAATGAAGGGGCGTGCTGTGTGTCCATCGCCTCGCCTCGCCTCTCCTTACCTCTCTCAGTCGTTTCTCGTGCTTGTCGTTTTGATATAGGCCGATTGGAGAGCGTCAGCTCTCGCGTCAGCTGAGCAAAGTCGAGACAAGTCGAGACACACTATCTATAGGCTGGTCTGCAGCGAGTAAGAGGCGGCAAAACATGAATGTAAGGGCGCGTGGCAAAAGTACTCATACGCGAAATTAAAAGCCTGCTGCGGTGGCCGGGAATCGAACCCGGATCAACTGCTTGGAAGGCAACTATGCTGACCATTACACCACCACCGCACAAGCGAGCGCCCCGACGCCGCGCGGTGTCGGCTTCCCGCCTGTCGGCAGCGGCCGAAGGTGATCGTACCTGCAGGCGCATTTCGAGGTAGGCTAGGGGAACACATCCAGTTGCATTCGGACGGCGTATCCACGCACACTTCGCATCCTTTGGCAAGAGTCGGCGCCGGCGACGCAAGAGTACGCAGAGGACCGCGTTCTGGCGGCATTTTTAAGCAGTGCAGTGCAGGATTCAGCGTCTGCAGCATCTTCTCGACAGAATGCTACGGCGCTCGACGGCAGTCCCACTTTCCCTTGCGACATGCGCTCGGGAAGCAGCGTGAACTTACTACCGACCCGAGCATCGGTGGTTCAGTGGTAGAATGCTCGCCTGCCACGCGGGCGGCCCGGGTTCGATTCCCGGCCGATGCATCATTTTGCTTTTCCCGCGATAGTGCTGCCGTGTGGCTTGCGCGCTTGAGATGCACGATCCACAAGAATATATAGCTGGATTCCCTTGAGAAGAACCGAGAACGCAGCACTCGCGGGTCCCCACTAGGACGCTCGCATCATGTTCTACAGACTAGCGCCGGCCTGGCCTCACAAGTTGCTGTGTCCAGGTGCCTCCGAGGCACTGAACTTTAACGACAAGGAGTGCTGCCTATCGTTGCAACAGCTGCAGCAACACCGCAATCAAATGGGCCGGCAATGCACGTGTAGTAACAGAACACGTTATCCAGGAAGTACAGTGTCTCTACGTCTAATATTGGGTACAGGGTTTACCTATTTTCGAGGGCAAGCGGTGCACCCGTGCCTCGGTAGCGCAGTAGGCAGCGCGTAAGTCTCATAATCTTAAGGTCGTGAGTTCGATCCTCACCCGGGGCATTTAATTTTCTGTGACTGATGGTGGTGCTGTTGCTAGGGCACCAACTTATTTCTTGTTTGTTATCCACGACGTTTCAACGCTTCAGCGGGAAAATGTTTACTCCTTGTTATTGCTACTTACAGCTTCCCTTTTCCTCTTCTCCCAGCAGAGCATGAAGCCAAAAGCATTGCTCTGCGACGTTTGAGGTGCGCGCCTTGCCAGTCAGTATGCGCAAAGATGCTCGCAAAGAGAGAAGGGCGACGACGCGGGACTCGACACGAAATGCGCCAAGCGACCGTCCGAACCGTCGAGTGAGCTCCCACGTCCGGTGTGGTCTAGTGGCTAGGATACCTGGCTTTCACCCAGGAGGCCCGGGTTCGATTCCCGGTACCGGAACGGAATTTTTCCCACACGAATCGTGACAAGTTTGAGCTGTCCGAACTGCCGTTTCCCGTCCTGCTCGCAATATAGCTACTGTTTCGTGAGCGTCAGCAGGATACAGACAAGGGAAGCAGACACACGACGACCATAGAAATGGCGTATGGCTTCATGCCACATGTTTCGAGCGTGGGGCTGAGCATCTGCGTCCGTCGAGGCCCGTTAGCTCAGTTGGTTAGAGCGTCGTGCTAATAACGCGAAGGTCGTGGGTTCGATCCCCCCCACGGGCCACTACGCTTTTACTACCACGAAAAGGCAGCGCCGATTTCAGCTGGCGAGTGTGATGACCAAAAGATCATCACTCTGCGTGGAAGCCGACAGACAGAGGATCCGAACCCGACTTGTCGGGAAGCGCTACAGCATTCACTCGGCAATGGCCATCATATGTTGAATACACTGGTTCTCATACGATAAAGAGAAAATGAAAGAAAGTGTCCGATTGCCGATATGTAACAACTTTGGCCCTTGTCAGTACTTGGGCGGGCGAGCGCATGGGAACACAGGGTGCTGTTGGCAGTTTCGCTTCCTATTTTTCTTTCTCCTTTGTTTTCGGAGCTACAGCCCGATTCGGTCAGGGAGACGCCACCGTGAAATGAAGGGGCGTGCTGTGTGTCCATCGCCTCGCCTCGCCTCTCCTTACCTCTCTCAGTCGTTTCTCGTGCTTGTCGTTTTGATATAGGCCGATTGGAGAGCGTCAGCTCTCGCGTCAGCTGAGCAAAGTCGAGACAAGTCGAGACACACTATCTATAGGCTGGTCTGCAGCGAGTAAGAGGCGGCAAAACATGAATGTAAGGGCGCGTGGCAAAAGTACTCATACGCGAAATTAAAAGCCTGCTGCGGTGGCCGGGAATCGAACCCGGATCAACTGCTTGGAAGGCAACTATGCTGACCATTACACCACCACCGCACAAGCGAGCGCCCCGACGCCGCGCGGTGTCGGCTTCCCGCCTGTCGGCAGCGGCCGAAGGTGATCGTACCTGCAGGCGCATTTCGAGGTAGGCTAGGGGAACACATCCAGTTGCATTCGGACGGCGTATCCACGCACACTTCGCATCCTTTGGCAAAAGTCGGCGCCGGCGACGCAAGAGTACGCAGAGGACCGCGTTCTGGCGGCATTTTTAAGCAGTGCAGTGCAGGATTCAGCGTCTGCAGCATCTTCTCGACAGAATGCTACGGCGCTCGACGGCAGTCCCACTTTCCCTTGCGACATGCGCTCGGGAAGCAGCGTGAACTTACTACCGACCCGAGCATCGGTGGTTCAGTGGTAGAATGCTCGCCTGCCACGCGGGCGGCCCGGGTTCGATTCCCGGCCGATGCATCATTTTGCTTTTCCCGCGATAGTGCTGCCGTGTGGCTTGCGCGCTTGAGATGCACGATCCACAAGAATATATAGCTGGATTCCCTTGAGAAGAACCGAGAACGCAGCACTCGCGGGTCCCCACTAGGACGCTCGCATCATGTTCTACAGACTAGCGCCGGCCTGGCCTCACAAGTTGCTGTGTCCAGGTGCCTCCGAGGCACTGAACTTTAACGACAAGGAGTGCTGCCTATCGTTGCAACAGCTGCAGCAACACCGCAATCAAATGGGCCGGCAATGCACGTGTAGTAACAGAACACGTTATCCAGGAAGTACAGTGTCTCTACGTCTAATATTGGGTACAGGGTTTACCTATTTTCGAGGGCAAGCGGTGCACCCGTGCCTCGGTAGCGCAGTAGGCAGCGCGTAAGTCTCATAATCTTAAGGTCGTGAGTTCGATCCTCACCCGGGGCATTTAATTTTCTGTGACTGATGGTGGTGCTGTTGCTAGGGCACCAACTTATTTCTTGTTTGTTATCCACGACGTTTCAACGCTTCAGCGGGAAAATGTTTACTCCTTGTTATTGCTACTTACAGCTTCCCTTTTCCTCTTCTCCCAGCAGAGCATGAAGCCAAAAGCATTGCTCTGCGACGTTTGAGGTGCGCGCCTTGCCAGTCAGTATGCGCAAAGATGCTCGCAAAGAGAGAAGGGCGACGACGCGGGACTCGACACGAAATGCGCCAAGCGACCGTCCGAACCGTCGAGTGAGCTCCCACGTCCGGTGTGGTCTAGTGGCTAGGATACCTGGCTTTCACCCAGGAGGCCCGGGTTCGATTCCCGGTACCGGAACGGAATTTTTCCCACACGAATCGTGACAAGTTTGAGCTGTCCGAACTGCCGTTTCCCGTCCTGCTCGCAATATAGCTACTGTTTCGTGAGCGTCAGCAGGATACAGACAAGGGAAGCAGACACACGACGACCATAGAAATGGCGTATGGCTTCATGCCACATGTTTCGAGCGTGGGGCTGAGCATCTGCGTCCGTCGAGGCCCGTTAGCTCAGTTGGTTAGAGCGTCGTGCTAATAACGCGAAGGTCGTGGGTTCGATCCCCCCACGGGCCACTACGCTTTTACTACCACGAAAAGGCAGCGCCGATTTCAGCTGGCGAGTGTGATGACCAAAAGATCATCACTCTGCGTGGAAGCCGACAGACAGAGGATCCGAACCCGACTTGTCGGGAAGCGCTACAGCATTCACTCGGCAATGGCCATCATATGTTGAATACACTGGTTCTCATACGATAAAGAGAAAATGAAAGAAAGTGTCCGATTGCCGATATGTAACAACTTTGGCCCTTGTCAGTACTTGGGCGGGCGAGCGCATGGGAACACAGGGTGCTGTTGGCAGTTTCGCTTCCTATTTTTCTTTCTCCTTTGTTTTCGGAGCTACAGCCCGATTCGGTCAGGGAGACGCCACCGTGAAATGAAGGGGCGTGCTGTGTGTCCATCGCCTCGCCTCGCCTCTCCTTACCTCTCTCAGTCGTTTCTCGTGCTTGTCGTTTTGATATAGGCCGATTGGAGAGCGTCAGCTCTCGCGTCAGCTGAGCAAAGTCGAGACAAGTCGAGACACACTATCTATAGGCTGGTCTGCAGCGAGTAAGAGGCGGCAAAACATGAATGTAAGGGCGCGTGGCAAAAGTACTCATACGCGAAATTAAAAGCCTGCTGCGGTGGCCGGGAATCGAACCCGGATCAACTGCTTGGAAGGCAACTATGCTGACCATTACACCACCACCGCACAAGCGAGCGCCCCGACGCCGCGCGGTGTCGGCTTCCCGCCTGTCGGCAGCGGCCGAAGGTGATCGTACCTGCAGGCGCATTTCGAGGTAGGCTAGGGGAACACATCCAGTTGCATTCGGACGGCGTATCCACGCACACTTCGCATCCTTTGGCAAGAGTCGGCGCCGGCGACGCAAGAGTACGCAGAGGACCGCGTTCTGGCGGCATTTTTAAGCAGTGCAGTGCAGGATTCAGCGTCTGCAGCATCTTCTCGACAGAATGCTACGGCGCTCGACGGCAGTCCCACTTTCCCTTGCGACATGCGCTCGGGAAGCAGCGTGAACTTACTACCGACCCGAGCATCGGTGGTTCAGTGGTAGAATGCTCGCCTGCCACGCGGGCGGCCCGGGTTCGATTCCCGGCCGATGCATCATTTTGCTTTTCCCGCGATAGTGCTGCCGTGTGGCTTGCGCGCTTGAGATGCACGATCCACAAGAATATATAGCTGGATTCCCTTGAGAAGAACCGAGAACGCAGCACTCGCGGGTCCCCACTAGGACGCTCGCATCATGTTCTACAGACTAGCGCCGGCCTGGCCTCACAAGTTGCTGTGTCCAGGTGCCTCCGAGGCACTGAACTTTAACGACAAGGAGTGCTGCCTATCGTTGCAACAGCTGCAGCAACACCGCAATCAAATGGGCCGGCAATGCACGTGTAGTAACAGAACACGTTATCCAGGAAGTACAGTGTCTCTACGTCTAATATTGGGTACAGGGTTTACCTATTTTCGAGGGCAAGCGGTGCACCCGTGCCTCGGTAGCGCAGTAGGCAGCGCGTAAGTCTCATAATCTTAAGGTCGTGAGTTCGATCCTCACCCGGGGCATTTAATTTTCTGTGACTGATGGTGGTGCTGTTGCTAGGGCACCAACTTATTTCTTGTTTGTTATCCACGACGTTTCAACGCTTCAGCGGGAAAATGTTTACTCCTTGTTATTGCTACTTACAGCTTCCCTTTTCCTCTTCTCCCAGCAGAGCATGAAGCCAAAAGCATTGCTCTGCGACGTTTGAGGTGCGCGCCTTGCCAGTCAGTATGCGCAAAGATGCTCGCAAAGAGAGAAGGGCGACGACGCGGGACTCGACACGAAATGCGCCAAGCGACCGTCCGAACCGTCGAGTGAGCTCCCACGTCCGGTGTGGTCTAGTGGCTAGGATACCTGGCTTTCACCCAGGAGGCCCGGGTTCGATTCCCGGTACCGGAACGGAATTTTTCCCACACGAATCGTGACAAGTTTGAGCTGTCCGAACTGCCGTTTCCCGTCCTGCTCGCAATATAGCTACTGTTTCGTGAGCGTCAGCAGGATACAGACAAGGGAAGCAGACACACGACGACCATAGAAATGGCGTATGGCTTCATGCCACATGTTTCGAGCGTGGGGCTGAGCATCTGCGTCCGTCGAGGCCCGTTAGCTCAGTTGGTTAGAGCGTCGTGCTAATAACGCGAAGGTCGTGGGTTCGATCCCCCCACGGGCCACTACGCTTTTACTACCACGAAAAGGCAGCGCCGATTTCAGCTGGCGAGTGTGATGACCAAAAGATCATCACTCTGCGTGGAAGCCGACAGACAGAGGATCCGAACCCGACTTGTCGGGAAGCGCTACAGCATTCACTCGGCAATGGCCATCATATGTTGAATACACTGGTTCTCATACGATAAAGAGAAAATGAAAGAAAGTGTCCGATTGCCGATATGTAACAACTTTGGCCCTTGTCAGTACTTGGGCGGGCGAGCGCATGGGAACACAGGGTGCTGTTGGCAGTTTCGCTTCCTATTTTTCTTTCTCCTTTGTTTTCGGAGCTACAGCCCGATTCGGTCAGGGAGACGCCACCGTGAAATGAAGGGGCGTGCTGTGTGTCCATCGCCTCGCCTCGCCTCTCCTTACCTCTCTCAGTCGTTTCTCGTGCTTGTCGTTTTGATATAGGCCGATTGGAGAGCGTCAGCTCTCGCGTCAGCTGAGCAAAGTCGAGACAAGTCGAGACACACTATCTATAGGCTGGTCTGCAGCGAGTAAGAGGCGGCAAAACATGAATGTAAGGGCGCGTGGCAAAAGTACTCATACGCGAAATTAAAAGCCTGCTGCGGTGGCCGGGAATCGAACCCGGATCAACTGCTTGGAAGGCAACTATGCTGACCATTACACCACCACCGCACAAGCGAGCGCCCCGACGCCGCGCGGTGTCGGCTTCCCGCCTGTCGGCAGCGGCCGAAGGTGATCGTACCTGCAGGCGCATTTCGAGGTAGGCTAGGGGAACACATCCAGTTGCATTCGGACGGCGTATCCACGCACACTTCGCATCCTTTGGCAAGAGTCGGCGCCGGCGACGCAAGAGTACGCAGAGGACCGCGTTCTGGCGGCATTTTTAAGCAGTGCAGTGCAGGATTCAGCGTCTGCAGCATCTTCTCGACAGAATGCTACGGCGCTCGACGGCAGTCCCACTTTCCCTTGCGACATGCGCTCGGGAAGCAGCGTGAACTTACTACCGACCCGAGCATCGGTGGTTCAGTGGTAGAATGCTCGCCTGCCACGCGGGCGGCCCGGGTTCGATTCCCGGCCGATGCATCATTTTGCTTTTCCCGCGATAGTGCTGCCGTGTGGCTTGCGCGCTTGAGATGCACGATCCACAAGAATATATAGCTGGATTCCCTTGAGAAGAACCGAGAACGCAGCACTCGCGGGTCCCCACTAGGACGCTCGCATCATGTTCTACAGACTAGCGCCGGCCTGGCCTCACAAGTTGCTGTGTCCAGGTGCCTCCGAGGCACTGAACTTTAACGACAAGGAGTGCTGCCTATCGTTGCAACAGCTGCAGCAACACCGCAATCAAATGGGCCGGCAATGCACGTGTAGTAACAGAACACGTTATCCAGGAAGTACAGTGTCTCTACGTCTAATATTGGGTACAGGGTTTACCTATTTTCGAGGGCAAGCGGTGCACCCGTGCCTCGGTAGCGCAGTAGGCAGCGCGTAAGTCTCATAATCTTAAGGTCGTGAGTTCGATCCTCACCCGGGGCATTTAATTTTCTGTGACTGATGGTGGTGCTGTTGCTAGGGCACCAACTTATTTCTTGTTTGTTATCCACGACGTTTCAACGCTTCAGCGGGAAAATGTTTACTCCTTGTTATTGCTACTTACAGCTTCCCTTTTCCTCTTCTCCCAGCAGAGCATGAAGCCAAAAGCATTGCTCTGCGACGTTTGAGGTGCGCGCCTTGCCAGTCAGTATGCGCAAAGATGCTCGCAAAGAGAGAAGGGCGACGACGCGGGACTCGACACGAAATGCGCCAAGCGACCGTCCGAACCGTCGAGTGAGCTCCCACGTCCGGTGTGGTCTAGTGGCTAGGATACCTGGCTTTCACCCAGGAGGCCCGGGTTCGATTCCCGGTACCGGAACGGAATTTTTCCCACACGAATCGTGACAAGTTTGAGCTGTCCGAACTGCCGTTTCCCGTCCTGCTCGCAATATAGCTACTGTTTCGTGAGCGTCAGCAGGATACAGACAAGGGAAGCAGACACACGACGACCATAGAAATGGCGTATGGCTTCATGCCACATGTTTCGAGCGTGGGGCTGAGCATCTGCGTCCGTCGAGGCCCGTTAGCTCAGTTGGTTAGAGCGTCGTGCTAATAACGCGAAGGTCGTGGGTTCGATCCCCCCACGGGCCACTACGCTTTTACTACCACGAAAAGGCAGCGCCGATTTCAGCTGGCGAGTGTGATGACCAAAAGATCATCACTCTGCGTGGAAGCCGACAGACAGAGGATCCGAACCCGACTTGTCGGGAAGCGCTACAGCATTCACTCGGCAATGGCCATCATATGTTGAATACACTGGTTCTCATACGATAAAGAGAAAATGAAAGAAAGTGTCCGATTGCCGATATGTAACAACTTTGGCCCTTGTCAGTACTTGGGCGGGCGAGCGCATGGGAACACAGGGTGCTGTTGGCAGTTTCGCTTCCTATTTTTCTTTCTCCTTTGTTTTCGGAGCTACAGCCCGATTCGGTCAGGGAGACGCCACCGTGAAATGAAGGGGCGTGCTGTGTGTCCATCGCCTCGCCTCGCCTCTCCTTACCTCTCTCAGTCGTTTCTCGTGCTTGTCGTTTTGATATAGGCCGATTGGAGAGCGTCAGCTCTCGCGTCAGCTGAGCAAAGTCGAGACAAGTCGAGACACACTATCTATAGGCTGGTCTGCAGCGAGTAAGAGGCGGCAAAACATGAATGTAAGGGCGCGTGGCAAAAGTACTCATACGCGAAATTAAAAGCCTGCTGCGGTGGCCGGGAATCGAACCCGGATCAACTGCTTGGAAGGCAACTATGCTGACCATTACACCACCACCGCACAAGCGAGCGCCCCGACGCCGCGCGGTGTCGGCTTCCCGCCTGTCGGCAGCGGCCGAAGGTGATCGTACCTGCAGGCGCATTTCGAGGTAGGCTAGGGGAACACATCCAGTTGCATTCGGACGGCGTATCCACGCACACTTCGCATCCTTTGGCAAGAGTCGGCGCCGGCGACGCAAGAGTACGCAGAGGACCGCGTTCTGGCGGCATTTTTAAGCAGTGCAGTGCAGGATTCAGCGTCTGCAGCATCTTCTCGACAGAATGCTACGGCGCTCGACGGCAGTCCCACTTTCCCTTGCGACATGCGCTCGGGAAGCAGCGTGAACTTACTACCGACCCGAGCATCGGTGGTTCAGTGGTAGAATGCTCGCCTGCCACGCGGGCGGCCCGGGTTCGATTCCCGGCCGATGCATCATTTTGCTTTTCCCGCGATAGTGCTGCCGTGTGGCTTGCGCGCTTGAGATGCACGATCCACAAGAATATATAGCTGGATTCCCTTGAGAAGAACCGAGAACGCAGCACTCGCGGGTCCCCACTAGGACGCTCGCATCATGTTCTACAGACTAGCGCCGGCCTGGCCTCACAAGTTGCTGTGTCCAGGTGCCTCCGAGGCACTGAACTTTAACGACAAGGAGTGCTGCCTATCGTTGCAACAGCTGCAGCAACACCGCAATCAAATGGGCCGGCAATGCACGTGTAGTAACAGAACACGTTATCCAGGAAGTACAGTGTCTCTACGTCTAATATTGGGTACAGGGTTTACCTATTTTCGAGGGCAAGCGGTGCACCCGTGCCTCGGTAGCGCAGTAGGCAGCGCGTAAGTCTCATAATCTTAAGGTCGTGAGTTCGATCCTCACCCGGGGCATTTAATTTTCTGTGACTGATGGTGGTGCTGCTGCTAGGGCACCAACTTATTTCTTGTTTGTTATCCACGACGTTTCAACGCTTCAGCGGGAAAATGT
This sequence comes from Schistocerca cancellata, assembly GCF_023864275.1. Classification (NCBI taxonomy): domain Eukaryota; kingdom Metazoa; phylum Arthropoda; class Insecta; order Orthoptera; family Acrididae; genus Schistocerca; species Schistocerca cancellata. Next base: position 35,555 of record NW_026047084.1, on the reverse strand, counting down.
TTACTCCTTGTTATTGCTACTTACAGCTTCCCTTTTCCTCTTCTCCCAGCAGAGCATGAAGCCAAAAGCATTGCTCTGCGACGTTTGAGGTGCGCGCCTTGCCAGTCAGTATGCGCAAAGATGCTCGCAAAGAGAGAAGGGCGACGACGCGGGACTCGACACGAAATGCGCCAAGCGACCGTCCGAACCGTCGAGTGAGCTCCCACGTCCGGTGTGGTCTAGTGGCTAGGATACCTGGCTTTCACCCAGGAGGCCCGGGTTCGATTCCCGGTACCGGAACGGAATTTTTCCCACACGAATCGTGACAAGTTTGAGCTGTCCGAACTGCCGTTTCCCGTCCTGCTCGCAATATAGCTACTGTTTCGTGAGTGTCAGCAGGATACAGACAAGGGAAGCAGACACACGACGACCATAGAAATGGCGTATGGCTTCATGCCACATGTTTCGAGCGTGGGGCTGAGCATCTGCGTCCGTCGAGGCCCGTTAGCTCAGTTGGTTAGAGCGTCGTGCTAATAACGCGAAGGTCGTGGGTTCGATCCCCCCACGGGCCACTACGCTTTTACTACCACGAAAAGGCAGCGCCGATTTCAGCTGGCGAGTGTGATGACCAAAAGATCATCACTCTGCGTGGAAGCCGACAGACAGAGGATCCGAACCCGACTTGTCGGGAAGCGCTACAGCATTCACTCGGCAATGGCCATCATATGTTGAATACACTGGTTCTCATACGATAAAGAGAAAATGAAAGAAAGTGTCCGATTGCCGATATGTAACAACTTTGGCCCTTGTCAGTACTTGGGCGGGCGAGCGCATGGGAACACAGGGTGCTGTTGGCAGTTTCGCTTCCTATTTTTCTTTCTCCTTTGTTTTCGGAGCTACAGCCCGATTCGGTCAGGGAGACGCCACCGTGAAATGAAGGGGCGTGCTGTGTGTCCATCGCCTCGCCTCGCCTCTCCTTACCTCTCTCAGTCGTTTCTCGTGCTTGTCGTTTTGATATAGGCCGATTGGAGAGCGTCAGCTCTCGCGTCAGCTGAGCAAAGTCGAGACAAGTCGAGACACACTATCTATAGGCTGGTCTGCAGCGAGTAAGAGGCGGCAAAACATGAATGTAAGGGCGCGTGGCAAAAGTACTCATACGCGAAATTAAAAGCCTGCTGCGGTGGCCGGGAATCGAACCCGGATCAACTGCTTGGAAGGCAACTATGCTGACCATTACACCACCACCGCACAAGCGAGCGCCCCGACGCCGCGCGGTGTCGGCTTCCCGCCTGTCGGCAGCGGCCGAAGGTGATCGTACCTGCAGGCGCATTTCGAGGTAGGCTAGGGGAACACATCCAGTTGCATTCGGACGGCGTATCCACGCACACTTCGCATCCTTTGGCAAGAGTCGGCGCCGGCGACGCAAGAGTACGCAGAGGACCGCGTTCTGGCGGCATTTTTAAGCAGTGCAGTGCAGGATTCAGCGTCTGCAGCATCTTCTCGACAGAATGCTACGGCGCTCGACGGCAGTCCCACTTTCCCTTGCGACATGCGCTCGGGAAGCAGCGTGAACTTACTACCGACCCGAGCATCGGTGGTTCAGTGGTAGAATGCTCGCCTGCCACGCGGGCGGCCCGGGTTCGATTCCCGGCCGATGCATCATTTTGCTTTTCCCGCGATAGTGCTGCCGTGTGGCTTGCGCGCTTGAGATGCACGATCCACAAGAATATATAGCTGGATTCCCTTGAGAAGAACCGAGAACGCAGCACTCGCGGGTCCCCACTAGGACGCTCGCATCATGTTCTACAGACTAGCGCCGGCCTGGCCTCACAAGTTGCTGTGTCCAGGTGCCTCCGAGGCACTGAACTTTAACGACAAGGAGTGCTGCCTATCGTTGCAACAGCTGCAGCAACACCGCAATCAAATGGGCCGGCAATGCACGTGTAGTAACAGAACACGTTATCCAGGAAGTACAGTGTCTCTACGTCTAATATTGGGTACAGGGTTTACCTATTTTCGAGGGCAAGCGGTGCACCCGTGCCTCGGTAGCGCAGTAGGCAGCGCGTAAGTCTCATAATCTTAAGGTCGTGAGTTCGATCCTCACCCGGGGCATTTAATTTTCTGTGACTGATGGTGGTGCTGTTGCTAGGGCACCAACTTATTTCTTGTTTGTTATCCACGACGTTTCAACGCTTCAGCGGGAAAATGTTTACTCCTTGTTATTGCTACTTACAGCTTCCCTTTTCCTCTTCTCCCAGCAGAGCATGAAGCCAAAAGCATTGCTCTGCGACGTTTGAGGTGCGCGCCTTGCCAGTCAGTATGCGCAAAGATGCTCGCAAAGAGAGAAGGGCGACGACGCGGGACTCGACACGAAATGCGCCAAGCGACCGTCCGAACCGTCGAGTGAGCTCCCACGTCCGGTGTGGTCTAGTGGCTAGGATACCTGGCTTTCACCCAGGAGGCCCGGGTTCGATTCCCGGTACCGGAACGGAATTTTTCCCACACGAATCGTGACAAGTTTGAGCTGTCCGAACTGCCGTTTCCCGTCCTGCTCGCAATATAGCTACTGTTTCGTGAGCGTCAGCAGGATACAGACAAGGGAAGCAGACACACGACGACCATAGAAATGGCGTATGGCTTCATGCCACATGTTTCGAGCGTGGGGCTGAGCATCTGCGTCCGTCGAGGCCCGTTAGCTCAGTTGGTTAGAGCGTCGTGCTAATAACGCGAAGGTCGTGGGTTCGATCCCCCCACGGGCCACTACGCTTTTACTACCACGAAAAGGCAGCGCCGATTTCAGCTGGCGAGTGTGATGACCAAAAGATCATCACTCTGCGTGGAAGCCGACAGACAGAGGATCCGAACCCGACTTGTCGGGAAGCGCTACAGCATTCACTCGGCAATGGCCATCATATGTTGAATACACTGGTTCTCATACGATAAAGAGAAAATGAAAGAAAGTGTCCGATTGCCGATATGTAACAACTTTGGCCCTTGTCAGTACTTGGGCGGGCGAGCGCATGGGAACACAGGGTGCTGTTGGCAGTTTCGCTTCCTATTTTTCTTTCTCCTTTGTTTTCGGAGCTACAGCCCGATTCGGTCAGGGAGACGCCACCGTGAAATGAAGGGGCGTGCTGTGTGTCCATCGCCTCGCCTCGCCTCTCCTTACCTCTCTCAGTCGTTTCTCGTGCTTGTCGTTTTGATATAGGCCGATTGGAGAGCGTCAGCTCTCGCGTCAGCTGAGCAAAGTCGAGACAAGTCGAGACACACTATCTATAGGCTGGTCTGCAGCGAGTAAGAGGCGGCAAAACATGAATGTAAGGGCGCGTGGCAAAAGTACTCATACGCGAAATTAAAAGCCTGCTGCGGTGGCCGGGAATCGAACCCGGATCAACTGCTTGGAAGGCAACTATGCTGACCATTACACCACCACCGCACAAGCGAGCGCCCCGACGCCGCGCGGTGTCGGCTTCCCGCCTGTCGGCAGCGGCCGAAGGTGATCGTACCTGCAGGCGCATTTCGAGGTAGGCTAGGGGAACACATCCAGTTGCATTCGGACGGCGTATCCACGCACACTTCGCATCCTTTGGCAAGAGTCGGCGCCGGCGACGCAAGAGTACGCAGAGGACCGCGTTCTGGCGGCATTTTTAAGCAGTGCAGTGCAGGATTCAGCGTCTGCAGCATCTTCTCGACAGAATGCTACGGCGCTCGACGGCAGTCCCACTTTCCCTTGCGACATGCGCTCGGGAAGCAGCGTGAACTTACTACCGACCCGAGCATCGGTGGTTCAGTGGTAGAATGCTCGCCTGCCACGCGGGCGGCCCGGGTTCGATTCCCGGCCGATGCATCATTTTGCTTTTCCCGCGATAGTGCTGCCGTGTGGCTTGCGCGCTTGAGATGCACGATCCACAAGAATATATAGCTGGATTCCCTTGAGAAGAACCGAGAACGCAGCACTCGCGGGTCCCCACTAGGACGCTCGCATCATGTTCTACAGACTAGCGCCGGCCTGGCCTCACAAGTTGCTGTGTCCAGGTGCCTCCGAGGCACTGAACTTTAACGACAAGGAGTGCTGCCTATCGTTGCAACAGCTGCAGCAACACCGCAATCAAATGGGCCGGCAATGCACGTGTAGTAACAGAACACGTTATCCAGGAAGTACAGTGTCTCTACGTCTAATATTGGGTACAGGGTTTACCTATTTTCGAGGGCAAGCGGTGCACCCGTGCCTCGGTAGCGCAGTAGGCAGCGCGTAAGTCTCATAATCTTAAGGTCGTGAGTTCGATCCTCACCCGGGGCATTTAATTTTCTGTGACTGATGGTGGTGCTGCTGCTAGGGCACCAACTTATTTCTTGTTTGTTATCCACGACGTTTCAACGCTTCAGCGGGAAAATGTTTACTCCTTGTTATTGCTACTTACAGCTTCCCTTTTCCTCTTCTCCCAGCAGAGCATGAAGCCAAAAGCATTGCTCTGCGACGTTTGAGGTGCGCGCCTTGCCAGTCAGTATGCGCAAAGATGCTCGCAAAGAGAGAAGGGCGACGACGCGGGACTCGACACGAAATGCGCCAAGCGACCGTCCGAACCGTCGAGTGAGCTCCCACGTCCGGTGTGGTCTAGTGGCTAGGATACCTGGCTTTCACCCAGGAGGCCCGGGTTCGATTCCCGGTACCGGAACGGAATTTTTCCCACACGAATCGTGACAAGTTTGAGCTGTCCGAACTGCCGTTTCCCGTCCTGCTCGCAATATAGCTACTGTTTCGTGAGCGTCAGCAGGATACAGACAAGGGAAGCAGACACACGACGACCATAGAAATGGCGTATGGCTTCATGCCACATGTTTCGAGCGTGGGGCTGAGCATCTGCGTCCGTCGAGGCCCGTTAGCTCAGTTGGTTAGAGCGTCGTGCTAATAACGCGAAGGTCGTGGGTTCGATCCCCCCACGGGCCACTACGCTTTTACTACCACGAAAAGGCAGCGCCGATTTCAGCTGGCGAGTGTGATGACCAAAAGATCATCACTCTGCGTGGAAGCCGACAGACAGAGGATCCGAACCCGACTTGTCGGGAAGCGCTACAGCATTCACTCGGCAATGGCCATCATATGTTGAATACACTGGTTCTCATACGATAAAGAGAAAATGAAAGAAAGTGTCCGATTGCCGATATGTAACAACTTTGGCCCTTGTCAGTACTTGGGCGGGCGAGCGCATGGGAACACAGGGTGCTGTTGGCAGTTTCGCTTCCTATTTTTCTTTCTCCTTTGTTTTCGGAGCTACAGCCCGATTCGGTCAGGGAGACGCCACCGTGAAATGAAGGGGCGTGCTGTGTGTCCATCGCCTCGCCTCTCCTCCCCTCTCTCAGTCGTTTATCGTGCTTGTCGTTTTGATATAGGCCGATTTGAGAGCTTCAGCTCTCGCGTCAGCTGAGCAAAGTCGAGACAAGTCGAGACACACTAAGGGCTGGTATGCAGCGAGTAAGAGGGGGGAAAAAAACAATAATTTAAGAGCGCGCGGCAAAAGTACTCATACGCGAAATTAAAAGCCTGCTGCGGTGGCCGGGAATCGAACCCGGATCAACTGCTTGGAAGGCAATTATGCTGACCATTACACCACCACCGCACAAGCGAGCGCCCCGCCTCCGCGCTGTGTCGGCTTCCCGCCTGTCGGCAGCGGCCGAAGGTGATCGTACCTGGCAGGCGCATTTCGAGGTAGGCTAGGGGAGCACATCCAGACGCATTCGGACAGCGTATCCGCGCACATTTCGCATCCTTTGGCAAGAGTCGGCGCCGGCGACGCAACAGTACGCAGAGGACCGCGTTCTGGAGGCATTTTTAAGCAGTGCCGTGCAGTGCAGTGCAGTGCAGTGCAGGATTCAGCGTCTGCAGCGTCTTCTGCACAGAATGCTACGGCGCTTGACGGCAGCCCCACTTTCCCTTGAGACATCTGCTCGGGAAGCAGCGCGAAGTTACCGCTGGCCAGAGCATCGGTGGTTCAGTGGTAGAATGCTCGCCTGCCACGCGGGCGGCCCGGGTTCGATTCCCGGCCGATGCATCATTTTGCTTTCCCGCGATAATGCTGCCGCAACACCGCAATCAACTGGGCCGGCAATGAACGTGTAGCAACAGAACACGTTATCCAGGAAGTACAGTGTTTCTACGTCTAATATTGGGTACGCAACTTACCCAGTTTCCAGGCGAAACGGTTCACCCGTGCCTCGGTAGCGCAGTAGGCAGCGCGTAAGTCTCATAATCTTAAGGTCGTGAGTTCTATCCTCACCCGGGGCATTTAATTTTCTGTGACTGATGGTGGTGCTGTTGCTAGGGCGCCAACGTATTTCTTGTTTGTTATCCACAACGTTTCAACGCTTCAGCGGGAAAATGTTTACTTCCGCTTATTGCTACTTACAGCTTCCCTTTTCCTCTTCTTCCAGCACAGCATGAAGCCAAAAGCATTGCTCTGCGACGTTTGAGGTGCGCGCCTTGCCAGTCAGTATGTGCAAAGATGCTCGCAAAGAGAGAAGGGCGCCGACGTGGCACTCGACACGAAATGCGACAAGCGACCGTACGAACGGTCCAATGGAACGGCCACATCCGGTGTGGTCTAGTGGCTAGGATACCTGGCTTTCACCCAGGAGGCCCGGGTTCGATTCCCGGTACCGGAACGTAATTTTTTTCCACACGAATCGTGACAAGTTTGAGCTGTCCGAGCGGCCGTTTCCCGTCCTGCTCGCAATATAGCTACTGTTTCGTGACCGTCAGCAGAATATAGACTAGGGAAGCAGACACACGACGACCATAGAAATGGTGTATGGCTTCATGCCAGCTGTTTCCAGTTTAGGGCTGAGCAACTGCATCTGCCGAGGCCCGTTAGCTCAGTTGGTTAGAGCGTCGTGCTAATAACGCGAAGGTCGCGGGTTCGATCCCCCCACGGGCCACTACTCTTTTACTACTACGAAAAGGCAGCGCCGATTTCAGCTGGCGAGTGTGATGACCAAAAGATCATCACCATGCGTGGAAGTTGACAGAGGATCCGAACCCGACTTGTCGGGAAGCGCTACAGCATTCACTCGGCAATGGGCATAATATTTTGAATACACTGGTTCTCAACCGATGAAGAGAAAATGAAAGAAAATGTCTGATTGCCGATGCGTAACAACTTTGGCCCTTGTCAGTACTTGGGCGGGTGAGCGCGTGGGAACACAGTGTACTATTGGCAGTTTTACTTCCTATTTTTCTTTTCGGAGCTACAGCCCGATTCGGTGAGGGAGACGCCACCGTGAAATGAAGGGGCGTGCTGTGTGTCCATCGCCTCGCCTCTCCTCCCCTCTCTCAGTCGTTTATCGTGCTTGTCGTTTTGATATAGGCCGATTTGAGAGCTTCAGCTCTCGCGTCAGCTGAGCAAAGTCGAGACAAGTCGAGACACACTAAGGGCTGGTATGCAGCGAGTAAGAGGGGGGAAAAAAACAATAATTTAAGAGCGCGCGGCAAAAGTACTCATACGCGAAATTAAAAGCCTGCTGCGGTGGCCGGGAATCGAACCCGGATCAACTGCTTGGAAGGCAACTATGCTGACCATTACACCACCACCGCACAAGCGAGCGCCCCGCCTCCGCGCGGTGTCGGCTTCCCGCCTGTCGGCAGCGGCCGAAGGTGATCGTACCTGGCAGGCGCATTTCGAGGTAGGCTAGGGGAGCACATCCAGACGCATTCGGACAGCGTATCCGCGCACATTTCGCATCCTTTGGCAAGAGTCGGCGCCGGCGACGCAACAGTACGCAGAGGACCGCGTTCTGGAGGCATTTTTAAGCAGTGCCGTGCAGTGCAGTGCAGTGCAGTGCAGGATTCAGCGTCTGCAGCGTCTTCTGCACAGAATGCTACGGCGCTTGACGGCAGCCCCACTTTCCCTTGAGACATCTGCTCGGGAAGCAGCGCGAAGTTACCGCTGGCCAGAGCATCGGTGGTTCAGTGGTAGAATGCTCGCCTGCCACGCGGGCGGCCCGGGTTCGATTCCCGGCCGATGCATCATTTTGCTTTCCCGCGATAATGCTGCCGCAACACCGCAATCAACTGGGCCGGCAATGAACGTGTAGCAACAGAACACGTTATCCAGGAAGTACAGTGTTTCTACGTCTAATATTGGGTACGCAACTTACCCAGTTTCCAGGAGAAACGGTTCACCCGTGCCTCGGTAGCGCAGTAGGCAGCGCGTAAGTCTCATAATCTTAAGGTCGTGAGTTCGATCCTCACCCCGGGCATTTAATTTTCTGTGACTGATGGTGGTGCTGTTGCTAGGGCGCCAACGTATTTCTTGTTTGTTATCCACAACGTTTCAACGCTTCAGCGGGAAAATGTTTACTTCCGCTTATTGCTACTTACAGCTTCCCTTTTCCTCTTCTTCCAGCACAGCATGAAGCCAAAAGCATTGCTCTGCGACGTTTGAGGTGCGCGCCTTGCCAGTCAGTATGTGCAAAGATGCTCGCAAAGAGAGAAGGGCGCCGACGTGGCACTCGACACGAAATGCGACAAGCGACCGTACGAACGGTCCAATGGAACGGCCACATCCGGTGTGGTCTAGTGGCTAGGATACCTGGCTTTCACCCAGGAGGCCCGGGTTCGATTCCCGGTACCGGAACGTAATTTTTTTCCACACGAATCGTGACAAGTTTGAGCTGTCCGAGCGGCCGTTTCCCGTCCTGCTCGCAATATAGCTACTGTTTCGTGACCGTCAGCAGAATATAGACTAGGGAAGCAGACACACGACGACCATAGAAATGGTGTATGGCTTCATGCCAGCTGTTTCCAGTTTAGGGCTGAGCAACTGCATCTGCCGAGGCCCGTTAGCTCAGTTGGTTAGAGCGTCGTGCTAATAACGCGAAGGTCGCGGGTTCGATCCCCCCACGGGCCACTACTCTTTTACTACTACGAAAAGGCAGCGCCGATTTCAGCTGGCGAGTGTGATGACCAAAAGATCATCACCATGCGTGGAAGTTGACAGAGGATCCGAACCCGACTTGTCGGGAAGCGCTACAGCATTCACTCGGCAATGGGCATAATATTTTGAATACACTGGTTCTCAACCGATGAAGAGAAAATGAAAGAAAATGTCTGATTGCCGATGCGTAACAACTTTGGCCCTTGTCAGTACTTGGGCGGGTGAGCGCGTGGGAACACAGTGTACTATTGGCAGTTTTACTTCCTATTTTTCTTTTCGGAGCTACAGCCCGATTCGGTGAGGGAGACGCCACCGTGAAATGAAGGGGCGTGCTGTGTGTCCATCGCCTCGCCTCTCCTCCCCTCTCTCAGTCGTTTATCGTGCTTGTCGTTTTGATATAGGCCGATTTGAGAGCGTCAGCTCTCGCGTCAGCTGAGCAAAGTCGAGACAAGTCGAGACACACTAAGGGCTGGTATGCAGCGAGTAAGAGGGGGGAAAAAACAATAATTTAAGAGCGCGCGGCAAAAGTACTCATACGCGAAATTAAAAGCCTGCTGCGGTGGCCGGGAATCGAACCCGGATCAACTGCTTGGAAGGCAACTATGCTGACCATTACACCACCACCGCACAAGCGAGCGCCCCGCCTCCGCGCTGTGTCGGCTTCCCGCCTGTCGGCAGCGGCCGAAGGTGATCGTACCTGGCAGGCGCATTTCGAGGTAGGCTAGGGGAGCACATCCAGACGCATTCGGACAGCGTATCCGCGCACATTTCGCATCCTTTGGCAAGAGTCGGCGCCGGCGACGCAACAGTACGCAGAGGACCGCGTTCTGGAGGCATTTTTAAGCAGTGCCGTGCAGTGCAGTGCAGTGCAGTGCAGGATTCAGCGTCTGCAGCGTCTTCTGCACAGAATGCTACGGCGCTTGACGGCAGCCCCACTTTCCCTTGAGACATCTGCTCGGGAAGCAGCGCGAAGTTACCGCTGGCCAGAGCATCGGTGGTTCAGTGGTAGAATGCTCGCCTGCCACGCGGGCGGCCCGGGTTCGATTCCCGGCCGATGGATCATTTTGCTTTCCCGCGATAATGCTGCCGCAACACCGCAATCAACTGGGCCGGCAATGAACGTGTAGCAACAGAACACGTTATCCAGGAAGTACAGTGTTTCTACGTCTAATATTGGGTACGCAACTTACCCAGTTTCCAGGAGAAACGGTTCACCCGTGCCTCGGTAGCGCAGTAGGCAGCGCGTAAGTCTCATAATCTTAAGGTCGTGAGTTCGATCCTCACCCGGGGCATTTAATTTTCTGTGACTGATGGTGGTGCTGTTGCTAGGGCGCCAACGTATTTCTTGTTTGTTATCCACAACGTTTCAACGCTTCAGCGGGAAAATGTTTACTTCCGCTTATTGCTACTTACAGCTTCCCTTTTCCTCTTCTTCCAGCACAGCATGAAGCCAAAAGCATTGCTCTGCGACGTTTGAGGTGCGCGCCTTGCCAGTCAGTATGTGCAAAGATGCTCGCAAAGAGAGAAGGGCGCCGACGTGGCACTCGACACGAAATGCGACAAGCGACCGTACGAACGGTCCAATGGAACGGCCACATCCGGTGTGGTCTAGTGGCTAGGATACCTGGCTTTCACCCAGGAGGCCCGGGTTCGATTCCCGGTACCGGAACGTAATTTTTTTCCACACGAATCGTGACAAGTTTGAGCTGTCCGAGCGGCCGTTTCCCGTCCTGCTCGCAATATAGCTACTGTTTCGTGACCGTCAGCAGAATATAGACTAGGGAAGCAGACACACGACGACCATAGAAATGGTGTATGGCTTCATGCCAGCTGTTTCCAGTTTAGGGCTGAGCAACTGCATCTGCCGAGGCCCTTTAGCTCAGTTGGTTAGAGCGTCGTGCTAATAACGCGAAGGTCGCGGGTTCGATCCCCCCACGGGCCACTACTCTTTTACTACTACGAAAAGGCAGCGCCGATTTCAGCTGGCGAGTGTGATGACCAAAAGATCATCACCATGCGTGGAAGTTGACAGAGGATCCGAACCCGACTTGTCGGGAAGCGCTACAGCATTCACTCGGCAATGGGCATAATATTTTGAATACACTGGTTCTCAACCGATGAAGAGAAAATGAAAGAAAATGTCTGATTGCCGATGCGTAACAACTTTGGCCCTTGTCAGTACTTGGGCGGGTGAGCGCGTGGGAACACAGTGTACTATTGGCAGTTTTACTTCCTATTTTTCTTTTCGGAGCTACAGCCCGATTCGGTGAGGGAGACGCCACCGTGAAATGAAGGGGCGTGCTGTGTGTCCATCGCCTCGCCTCTCCTCCCCTCTCTCAGTCGTTTATCGTGCTTGTCGTTTTGATATAGGCCGATTTGAGAGCGTCAGCTCTCGCGTCAGCTGAGCAAAGTCGAGACAAGTCGAGACACACTAAGGGCTGGTATGCAGCGAGTAAGAGGGGGGAAAAAAACAATAATTTAAGAGCGCGCGGCAAAAGTACTCATACGCGAAATTAAAAGCCTGCTGCGGTGGCCGGGAATCGAACCCGGATCAACTGCTTGGAAGGCAACTATGCTGACCATTACACCACCACCGCACAAGCGAGCGCCCCGCCTCCGCGCTGTGTCGGCTTCCCGCCTGTCGGCAGCGGCCGAAGGTGATCGTACCTGGCAGGCGCATTTCGAGGTAGGCTAGGGGAGCACATCCAGACGCATTCGGACAGCGTATCCGCGCACATTTCGCATCCTTTGGCAAGAGTCGGCGCCGGCGACGCAACAGTACGCAGAGGACCGCGTTCTGGAGGCATTTTTAAGCAGTGCCGTGCAGTGCAGTGCAGTGCAGTGCAGGATTCAGCGTCTGCAGCGTCTTCTGCACAGAATGCTACGGCGCTTGACGGCAGCCCCACTTTCCCTTGAGACATCTGCTCGGGAAGCAGCGCGAAGTTACCGCTGGCCAGAGCATCGGTGGTTCAGTGGTAGAATGCTCGCCTGCCACGCGGGCGGCCCGGGTTCGATTCCCGGCCGATGGATCATTTTGCTTTCCCGCGATAATGCTGCCGCAACACCGCAATCAACTGGGCCGGCAATGAACGTGTAGCAACAGAACACGTTATCCAGGAAGTACAGTGTTTCTACGTCTAATATTGGGTACGCAACTTACCCAGTTTCCAGGAGAAACGGTTCACCCGTGCCTCGGTAGCGCAGTAGGCAGCGCGTAAGTCTCATAATCTTAAGGTCGTGAGTTCGATCCTCACCCGGGGCATTTAATTTTCTGTGACTGATGGTGGTGCTGTTGCTAGGGCGCCAACGTATTTCTTGTTTGTTATCCACAACGTTTCAACGCTTCAGCGGGAAAATGTTTACTTCCGCTTATTGCTACTTACAGCTTCCCTTTTCCTCTTCTTCCAGCACAGCATGAAGCCAAAAGCATTGCTCTGCGACGTTTGAGGTGCGCGCCTTGCCAGTCAGTATGTGCAAAGATGCTCGCAAAGAGAGAAGGGCGCCGACGTGGCACTCGACACGAAATGCGACAAGCGACCGTACGAACGGTCCAATGGAACGGCCACATCCGGTGTGGTCTAGTGGCTAGGATACCTGGCTTTCACCCAGGAGGCCCGGGTTCGATTCCCGGTACCGGAACGTAATTTTTTTCCACACGAATCGTGACAAGTTTGAGCTGTCCGAGCGGCCGTTTCCCGTCCTGCTCGCAATATAGCTACTGTTTCGTGACCGTCAGCAGAATATAGACTAGGGAAGCAGACACACGACGACCATAGAAATGGTGTATGGCTTCATGCCAGCTGTTTCCAGTTTAGGGCTGAGCAACTGCATCTGCCGAGGCCCGTTAGCTCAGTTGGTTAGAGCGTCGTGCTAATAACGCGAAGGTCGCGGGTTCGATCCCCCCACGGGCCACTACTCTTTTACTACTACGAAAAGGCAGCGCCGATTTCAGCTGGCGAGTGTGATGACCAAAAGATCATCACCATGCGTGGAAGTTGACAGAGGATCCGAACCCGACTTGTCGGGAAGCGCTACAGCATTCACTCGGCAATGGGCATAATATTTTGAATACACTGGTTCTCAACCGATGAAGAGAAAATGAAAGAAAATGTCTGATTGCCGATGCGTAACAACTTTGGCCCTTGTCAGTACTTGGGCGGGTGAGCGCGTGGGAACACAGTGTACTATTGGCAGTTTTACTTCCTATTTTTCTTTTCGGAGCTACAGCCCGATTCGGTGAGGGAGACGCCACCGTGAAATGAAGGGGCGTGCTGTGTGTCCATCGCCTCGCCTCTCCTCCCCTCTCTCAGTCGTTTATCGTGCTTGTCGTTTTGATATAGGCCGATTTGAGAGCGTCAGCTCTCGCGTCAGCTGAGCAAAGTCGAGACAAGTCGAGACACACTAAGGGCTGGTATGCAGCGAGTAAGAGGGGGGAAAAAACAATAATTTAAGAGCGCGCGGCAAAAGTACTCATACGCGAAATTAAAAGCCTGCTGCGGTGGCCGGGAATCGAACCCGGATCAACTGCTTGGAAGGCAACTATGCTGACCATTACACCACCACCGCACAAGCGAGCGCCCCGCCTCCGCGCTGTGTCGGCTTCCCGCCTGTCGGCAGCGGCCGAAGGTGATCGTACCTGGCAGGCGCATTTCGAGGTAGGCTAGGGGAGCACATCCAGACGCATTCGGACAGCGTATCCGCGCACATTTCGCATCCTTTGGCAAGAGTCGGCGCCGGCGACGCAACAGTACGCAGAGGACCGCGTTCTGGAGGCATTTTTAAGCAGTGCCGTGCAGTGCAGTGCAGTGCAGTGCAGGATTCAGCGTCTGCAGCGTCTTCTGCACAGAATGCTACGGCGCTTGACGGCAGCCCCACTTTCCCTTGAGACATCTGCTCGGGAAGCAGCGCGAAGTTACCGCTGGCCAGAGCATCGGTGGTTCAGTGGTAGAATGCTCGCCTGCCACGCGGGCGGCCCGGGTTCGATTCCCGGCCGATGGATCATTTTGCTTTCCCGCGATAATGCTGCCGCAACACCGCAATCAACTGGGCCGGCAATGAACGTGTAGCAACAGAACACGTTATCCAGGAAGTACAGTGTTTCTACGTCTAATATTGGGTACGCAACTTACCCAGTTTCCAGGAGAAACGGTTCACCCGTGCCTCGGTAGCGCAGTAGGCAGCGCGTAAGTCTCATAATCTTAAGGTCGTGAGTTCGATCCTCACCCGGGGCATTTAATTTTCTGTGACTGATGGTGGTGCTGTTGCTAGGGCGCCAACGTATTTCTTGTTTGTTATCCACAACGTTTCAACGCTTCAGCGGGAAAATGTTTACTTCCGCTTATTGCTACTTACAGCTTCCCTTTTCCTCTTCTTCCAGCACAGCATGAAGCCAAAAGCATTGCTCTGCGACGTTTGAGGTGCGCGCCTTGCCAGTCAGTATGTGCAAAGATGCTCGCAAAGAGAGAAGGGCGCCGACGTGGCACTCGACACGAAATGCGACAAGCGACCGTACGAACGGTCCAATGGAACGGCCACATCCGGTGTGGTCTAGTGGCTAGGATACCTGGCTTTCACCCAGGAGGCCCGGGTTCGATTCCCGGTACCGGAACGTAATTTTTTTCCACACGAATCGTGACAAGTTTGAGCTGTCCGAGCGGCCGTTTCCCGTCCTGCTCGCAATATAGCTACTGTTTCGTGACCGTCAGCAGAATATAGACTAGGGAAGCAGACACACGACGACCATAGAAATGGTGTATGGCTTCATGCCAGCTGTTTCCAGTTTAGGGCTGAGCAACTGCATCTGCCGAGGCCCGTTAGCTCAGTTGGTTAGAGCGTCGTGCTAATAACGCGAAGGTCGCGGGTTCGATCCCCCCACGGGCCACTACTCTTTTACTACTACGAAAAGGCAGCGCCGATTTCAGCTGGCGAGTGTGATGACCAAAAGATCATCACCATGCGTGGAAGTTGACAGAGGATCCGAACCCGACTTGTCGGGAAGCGCTACAGCATTCACTCGGCAATGGGCATAATATTTTGAATACACTGGTTCTCAACCGATGAAGAGAAAATGAAAGAAAATGTCTGATTGCCGATGCGTAACAACTTTGGCCCTTGTCAGTACTTGGGCGGGTGAGCGCGTGGGAACACAGTGTACTATTGGCAGTTTTACTTCCTATTTTTCTTTTCGGAGCTACAGCCCGATTCGGTGAGGGAGACGCCACCGTGAAATGAAGGGGCGTGCTGTGTGTCCATCGCCTCGCCTCTCCTCCCCTCTCTCAGTCGTTTATCGTGCTTGTCGTTTTGATATAGGCCGATTTGAGAGCGTCAGCTCTCGCGTCAGCTGAGCAAAGTCGAGACAAGTCGAGACACACTAAGGGCTGGTATGCAGCGAGTAAGAGGGGGGAAAAAACAATAATTTAAGAGCGCGCGGCAAAAGTACTCATACGCGAAATTAAAAGCCTGCTGCGGTGGCCGGGAATCGAACCCGGATCAACTGCTTGGAAGGCAACTATGCTGACCATTACACCACCACCGCACAAGCGAGCGCCCCGCCTCCGCGCTGTGTCGGCTTCCCGCCTGTCGGCAGCGGCCGAAGGTGATCGTACCTGGCAGGCGCATTTCGAGGTAGGCTAGGGGAGCACATCCAGACGCATTCGGACAGCGTATCCGCGCACATTTCGCATCCTTTGGCAAGAGTCGGCGCCGGCGACGCAACAGTACGCAGAGGACCGCGTTCTGGAGGCATTTTTAAGCAGTGCCGTGCAGTGCAGTGCAGTGCAGTGCAGGATTCAGCGTCTGCAGCGTCTTCTGCACAGAATGCTACGGCGCTTGACGGCAGCCCCACTTTCCCTTGAGACATCTGCTCGGGAAGCAGCGCGAAGTTACCGCTGGCCAGAGCATCGGTGGTTCAGTGGTAGAATGCTCGCCTGCCACGCGGGCGGCCCGGGTTCGATTCCCGGCCGATGCATCATTTTGCTTTCCCGCGATAATGCTGCCGCAACACCGCAATCAACTGGGCCGGCAATGAACGTGTAGCAACAGAACACGTTATCCAGGAAGTACAGTGTTTCTACGTCTAATATTGGGTACGCAACTTACCCAGTTTCCAGGAGAAACGGTTCACCCGTGCCTCGGTAGCGCAGTAGGCAGCGCGTAAGTCTCATAATCTTAAGGTCGTGAGTTCGATCCTCACCCGGGGCATTTAATTTTCTGTGACTGATGGTGGTGCTGTTGCTAGGGCGCCAACGTATTTCTTGTTTGTTATCCACAACGTTTCAACGCTTCAGCGGGAAAATGTTTACTTCCGCTTATTGCTACTTACAGCTTCCCTTTTCCTCTTCTTCCAGCACAGCATGAAGCCAAAAGCATTGCTCTGCGACGTTTGAGGTGCGCGCCTTGCCAGTCAGTATGTGCAAAGATGCTCGCAAAGAGAGAAGGGCGCCGACGTGGCACTCGACACGAAATGCGACAAGCGACCGTACGAACGGTCCAATGGAACGGCCACATCCGGTGTGGTCTAGTGGCTAGGATACCTGGCTTTCACCCAGGAGGCCCGGGTTCGATTCCCGGTACCGGAACGTAATTTTTTTCCACACGAATCGTGACAAGTTTGAGCTGTCCGAGCGGCCGTTTCCCGTCCTGCTCGCAATATAGCTACTGTTTCGTGACCGTCAGCAGAATATAGACTAGGGAAGCAGACACACGACGACCATAGAAATGGTGTATGGCTTCATGCCAGCTGTTTCCAGTTTAGGGCTGAGCAACTGCATCTGCCGAGGCCCTTTAGCTCAGTTGGTTAGAGCGTCGTGCTAATAACGCGAAGGTCGCGGGTTCGATCCCCCCACGGGCCACTACTCTTTTACTACTACGAAAAGGCAGCGCCGATTTCAGCTGGCGAGTGTGATGACCAAAAGATCATCACCATGCGTGGAAGTTGACAGAGGAATCGAACCCGACTTGTCGGGAAGCGCTACAGCATTCACTCGGCAATGGGAATAATATTTTGAATACACTGGTTCTCAACCGATGAAGAGAAAATGAAAGAAAATGTCTGATTGCCGATGCGTAACAACTTTGGCCCTTGTCAGTACTTGGGCGGGTGAGCGCGTGGGAACACAGTGTACTATTGGCAGTTTTACTTCCTATTTTTCTTTTCGGAGCTACAGCCCGATTCGGTGAGGGAGACGCCACCGTGAAATGAAGGGGCGTGCTGTGTGTCCATCGCCTCGCCTCTCCTCCCCTCTCTCAGTCGTTTATCGTGCTTGTCGTTTTGATATAGGCCGATTTGAGAGCGTCAGCTCTCGCGTCAGCTGAGCAAAGTCGAGACAAGTCGAGACACACTAAGGGCTGGTATGCAGCGAGTAAGAGGGGGGAAAAAAACAATAATTTAAGAGCGCGCGGCAAAAGTACTCATACGCGAAATTAAAAGCCTGCTGCGGTGGCCGGGAATCGAACCCGGATCAACTGCTTGGAAGGCAACTATGCTGACCATTACACCACCACCGCACAAGCGAGCGCCCCGCCTCCGCGCTGTGTCGGCTTCCCGCCTGTCGGCAGCGGCCGAAGGTGATCGTACCTGGCAGGCGCATTTCGAGGTAGGCTAGGGGAGCACATCCAGACGCATTCGGACAGCGTATCCGCGCACATTTCGCATCCTTTGGCAAGAGTCGGCGCCGGCGACGCAACAGTACGCAGAGGACCGCGTTCTGGAGGCATTTTTAAGCAGTGCCGTGCAGTGCAGTGCAGTGCAGTGCAGGATTCAGCGTCTGCAGCGTCTTCTGCACAGAATGCTACGGCGCTTGACGGCAGCCCCACTTTCCCTTGAGACATCTGCTCGGGAAGCAGCGCGAAGTTACCGCTGGCCAGAGCATCGGTGGTTCAGTGGTAGAATGCTCGCCTGCCACGCGGGCGGCCCGGGTTCGATTCCCGGCCGATGCATCATTTTGCTTTCCCGCGATAATGCTGCCGCAACACCGCAATCAACTGGGCCGGCAATGAACGTGTAGCAACAGAACACGTTATCCAGGAAGTACAGTGTTTCTACGTCTAATATTGGGTACGCAACTTACCCAGTTTCCAGGAGAAACGGTTCACCCGTGCCTCGGTAGCGCAGTAGGCAGCGCGTAAGTCTCATAATCTTAAGGTCGTGAGTTCGATCCTCACCCGGGGCATTTAATTTTCTGTGACTGATGGTGGTGCTGTTGCTAGGGCGCCAACGTATTTCTTGTTTGTTATCCACAACGTTTCAACGCTTCAGCGGGAAAATGTTTACTTCCGCTTATTGCTACTTACAGCTTCCCTTTTCCTCTTCTTCCAGCACAGCATGAAGCCAAAAGCATTGCTCTGCGACGTTTGAGGTGCGCGCCTTGCCAGTCAGTATGTGCAAAGATGCTCGCAAAGAGAGAAGGGCGCCGACGTGGCACTCGACACGAAATGCGACAAGCGACCGTACGAACGGTCCAATGGAACGGCCACATCCGGTGTGGTCTAGTGGCTAGGATACCTGGCTTTCACCCAGGAGGCCCGGGTTCGATTCCCGGTACCGGAACGTAATTTTTTTCCACACGAATCGTGACAAGTTTGAGCTGTCCGAGCGGCCGTTTCCCGTCCTGCTCGCAATATAGCTACTGTTTCGTGACCGTCAGCAGAATATAGACTAGGGAAGCAGACACACGACGACCATAGAAATGGTGTATGGCTTCATGCCAGCTGTTTCCAGTTTAGGGCTGAGCAACTGCATCTGCCGAGGCCCTTTAGCTCAGTTGGTTAGAGCGTCGTGCTAATAACGCGAAGGTCGCGGGTTCGATCCCCCCACGGGCCACTACTCTTTTACTACTACGAAAAGGCAGCGCCGATTTCAGCTGGCGAGTGTGATGACCAAAAGATCATCACCATGCGTGGAAGTTGACAGAGGAATCGAACCCGACTTGTCGGGAAGCGCTACAGCATTCACTCGGCAATGGGAATAATATTTTGAATACACTGGTTCTCAACCGATGAAGAGAAAATGAAAGAAAATGTCTGATTGCCGATGCGTAACAACTTTGGCCCTTGTCAGTACTTGGGCGGGTGAGCGCGTGGGAACACAGTGTACTATTGGCAGTTTTACTTCCTATTTTTCTTTTCGGAGCTACAGCCCGATTCGGTGAGGGAGACGCCACCGTGAAATGAAGGGGCGTGCTGTGTGTCCATCGCCTCGCCTCTCCTCCCCTCTCTCAGTCGTTTATCGTGCTTGTCGTTTTGATATAGGCCGATTTGAGAGCGTCAGCTCTCGCGTCAGCTGAGCAAAGTCGAGACAAGTCGAGACACACTAAGGGCTGGTATGCAGCGAGTAAGAGGGGGGAAAAAAACAATAATTTAAGAGCGCGCGGCAAAAGTACTCATACGCGAAATTAAAAGCCTGCTGCGGTGGCCGGGAATCGAACCCGGATCAACTGCTTGGAAGGCAACTATGCTGACCATTACACCACCACCGCACAAGCGAGCGCCCCGCCTCCGCGCTGTGTCGGCTTCCCGCCTGTCGGCAGCGGCCGAAGGTGATCGTACCTGGCAGGCGCATTTCGAGGTAGGCTAGGGGAGCACATCCAGACGCATTCGGACAGCGTATCCGCGCACATTTCGCATCCTTTGGCAAGAGTCGGCGCCGGCGACGCAACAGTACGCAGAGGACCGCGTTCTGGAGGCATTTTTAAGCAGTGCCGTGCAGTGCAGTGCAGTGCAGTGCAGGATTCAGCGTCTGCAGCGTCTTCTGCACAGAATGCTACGGCGCTTGACGGCAGCCCCACTTTCCCTTGAGACATCTGCTCGGGAAGCAGCGCGAAGTTACCGCTGGCCAGAGCATCGGTGGTTCAGTGGTAGAATGCTCGCCTGCCACGCGGGCGGCCCGGGTTCGATTCCCGGCCGATGGATCATTTTGCTTTCCCGCGATAATGCTGCCGCAACACCGCAATCAACTGGGCCGGCAATGAACGTGTAGCAACAGAACACGTTATCCAGGAAGTACAGTGTTTCTACGTCTAATATTGGGTACGCAACTTACCCAGTTTCCAGGAGAAACGGTTCACCCGTGCCTCGGTAGCGCAGTAGGCAGCGCGTAAGTCTCATAATCTTAAGGTCGTGAGTTCGATCCTCACCCGGGGCATTTAATTTTCTGTGACTGATGGTGGTGCTGTTGCTAGGGCGCCAACGTATTTCTTGTTTGTTATCCACAACGTTTCAACGCTTCAGCGGGAAAATGTTTACTTCCGCTTATTGCTACTTACAGCTTCCCTTTTCCTCTTCTTCCAGCACAGCATGAAGCCAAAAGCATTGCTCTGCGACGTTTGAGGTGCGCGCCTTGCCAGTCAGTATGTGCAAAGATGCTCGCAAAGAGAGAAGGGCGCCGACGTGGCACTCGACACGAAATGCGACAAGCGACCGTACGAACGGTCCAATGGAACGGCCACATCCGGTGTGGTCTAGTGGCTAGGATACCTGGCTTTCACCCAGGAGGCCCGGGTTCGATTCCCGGTACCGGAACGTAATTTTTTTCCACACGAATCGTGACAAGTTTGAGCTGTCCGAGCGGCCGTTTCCCGTCCTGCTCGCAATATAGCTACTGTTTCGTGACCGTCAGCAGAATATAGACTAGGGAAGCAGACACACGACGACCATAGAAATGGTGTATGGCTTCATGCCAGCTGTTTCCAGTTTAGGGCTGAGCAACTGCATCTGCCGAGGCCCGTTAGCTCAGTTGGTTAGAGCGTCGTGCTAATAACGCGAAGGTCGCGGGTTCGATCCCCCCACGGGCCACTACTCTTTTACTACTACGAAAAGGCAGCGCCGATTTCAGCTGGCGAGTGTGATGACCAAAAGATCATCACCATGCGTGGAAGTTGACAGAGGATCCGAACCCGACTTGTCGGGAAGCGCTACAGCATTCACTCGGCAATGGGCATAATATTTTGAATACACTGGTTCTCAACCGATGAAGAGAAAATGAAAGAAAATGTCTGATTGCCGATGCGTAACAACTTTGGCCCTTGTCAGTACTTGGGCGGGTGAGCGCGTGGGAACACAGTGTACTATTGGCAGTTTTACTTCCTATTTTTCTTTTCGGAGCTACAGCCCGATTCGGTGAGGGAGACGCCACCGTGAAATGAAGGGGCGTGCTGTGTGTCCATCGCCTCGCCTCTCCTCCCCTCTCTCAGTCGTTTATCGTGCTTGTCGTTTTGATATAGGCCGATTTGAGAGCGTCAGCTCTCGCGTCAGCTGAGCAAAGTCGAGACAAGTCGAGACACACTAAGGGCTGGTATGCAGCGAGTAAGAGGGGGGAAAAAACAATAATTTAAGAGCGCGCGGCAAAAGTACTCATACGCGAAATTAAAAGCCTGCTGCGGTGGCCGGGAATCGAACCCGGATCAACTGCTTGGAAGGCAACTATGCTGACCATTACACCACCACCGCACAAGCGAGCGCCCCGCCTCCGCGCTGTGTCGGCTTCCCGCCTGTCGGCAGCGGCCGAAGGTGATCGTACCTGGCAGGCGCATTTCGAGGTAGGCTAGGGGAGCACATCCAGACGCATTCGGACAGCGTATCCGCGCACATTTCGCATCCTTTGGCAAGAGTCGGCGCCGGCGACGCAACAGTACGCAGAGGACCGCGTTCTGGAGGCATTTTTAAGCAGTGCCGTGCAGTGCAGTGCAGTGCAGTGCAGGATTCAGCGTCTGCAGCGTCTTCTGCACAGAATGCTACGGCGCTTGACGGCAGCCCCACTTTCCCTTGAGACATCTGCTCGGGAAGCAGCGCGAAGTTACCGCTGGCCAGAGCATCGGTGGTTCAGTGGTAGAATGCTCGCCTGCCACGCGGGCGGCCCGGGTTCGATTCCCGGCCGATGCATCATTTTGCTTTCCCGCGATAATGCTGCCGCAACACCGCAATCAACTGGGCCGGCAATGAACGTGTAGCAACAGAACACGTTATCCAGGAAGTACAGTGTTTCTACGTCTAATATTGGGTACGCAACTTACCCAGTTTCCAGGAGAAACGGTTCACCCGTGCCTCGGTAGCGCAGTAGGCAGCGCGTAAGTCTCATAATCTTAAGGTCGTGAGTTCGATCCTCACCCGGGGCATTTAATTTTCTGTGACTGATGGTGGTGCTGTTGCTAGGGCGCCAACGTATTTCTTGTTTGTTATCCACAACGTTTCAACGCTTCAGCGGGAAAATGTTTACTTCCGCTTATTGCTACTTACAGCTTCCCTTTTCCTCTTCTTCCAGCACAGCATGAAGCCAAAAGCATTGCTCTGCGACGTTTGAGGTGCGCGCCTTGCCAGTCAGTATGTGCAAAGATGCTCGCAAAGAGAGAAGGGCGCCGACGTGGCACTCGACACGAAATGCGACAAGCGACCGTACGAACGGTCCAATGGAACGGCCACATCCGGTGTGGTCTAGTGGCTAGGATACCTGGCTTTCACCCAGGAGGCCCGGGTTCGATTCCCGGTACCGGAACGTAATTTTTTTCCACACGAATCGTGACAAGTTTGAGCTGTCCGAGCGGCCGTTTCCCGTCCTGCTCGCAATATAGCTACTGTTTCGTGACCGTCAGCAGAATATAGACTAGGGAAGCAGACACACGACGACCATAGAAATGGTGTATGGCTTCATGCCAGCTGTTTCCAGTTTAGGGCTGAGCAACTGCATCTGCCGAGGCCCTTTAGCTCAGTTGGTTAGAGCGTCGTGCTAATAACGCGAAGGTCGCGGGTTCGATCCCCCCACGGGCCACTACTCTTTTACTACTACGAAAAGGCAGCGCCGATTTCAGCTGGCGAGTGTGATGACCAAAAGATCATCACCATGCGTGGAAGTTGACAGAGGAATCGAACCCGACTTGTCGGGAAGCGCTACAGCATTCACTCGGCAATGGGAATAATATTTTGAATACACTGGTTCTCAACCGATGAAGAGAAAATGAAAGAAAATGTCTGATTGCCGATGCGTAACAACTTTGGCCCTTGTCAGTACTTGGGCGGGTGAGCGCGTGGGAACACAGTGTACTATTGGCAGTTTTACTTCCTATTTTTCTTTTCGGAGCTACAGCCCGATTCGGTGAGGGAGACGCCACCGTGAAATGAAGGGGCGTGCTGTGTGTCCATCGCCTCGCCTCTCCTCCCCTCTCTCAGTCGTTTATCGTGCTTGTCGTTTTGATATAGGCCGATTTGAGAGCGTCAGCTCTCGCGTCAGCTGAGCAAAGTCGAGACAAGTCGAGACACACTAAGGGCTGGTATGCAGCGAGTAAGAGGGGGGAAAAAAACAATAATTTAAGAGCGCGCGGCAAAAGTACTCATACGCGAAATTAAAAGCCTGCTGCGGTGGCCGGGAATCGAACCCGGATCAACTGCTTGGAAGGCAACTATGCTGACCATTACACCACCACCGCACAAGCGAGCGCCCCGCCTCCGCGCTGTGTCGGCTTCCCGCCTGTCGGCAGCGGCCGAAGGTGATCGTACCTGGCAGGCGCATTTCGAGGTAGGCTAGGGGAGCACATCCAGACGCATTCGGACAGCGTATCCGCGCACATTTCGCATCCTTTGGCAAGAGTCGGCGCCGGCGACGCAACAGTACGCAGAGGACCGCGTTCTGGAGGCATTTTTAAGCAGTGCCGTGCAGTGCAGTGCAGTGCAGTGCAGGATTCAGCGTCTGCAGCGTCTTCTGCACAGAATGCTACGGCGCTTGACGGCAGCCCCACTTTCCCTTGAGACATCTGCTCGGGAAGCAGCGCGAAGTTACCGCTGGCCAGAGCATCGGTGGTTCAGTGGTAGAATGCTCGCCTGCCACGCGGGCGGCCCGGGTTCGATTCCCGGCCGATGGATCATTTTGCTTTCCCGCGATAATGCTGCCGCAACACCGCAATCAACTGGGCCGGCAATGAACGTGTAGCAACAGAACACGTTATCCAGGAAGTACAGTGTTTCTACGTCTAATATTGGGTACG
Organism: Schistocerca cancellata; assembly: GCF_023864275.1. Classification (NCBI taxonomy): domain Eukaryota; kingdom Metazoa; phylum Arthropoda; class Insecta; order Orthoptera; family Acrididae; genus Schistocerca; species Schistocerca cancellata. Next base: position 11,677 of record NW_026047084.1, on the reverse strand, counting down.
CAACTTACCCAGTTTCCAGGAGAAACGGTTCACCCGTGCCTCGGTAGCGCAGTAGGCAGCGCGTAAGTCTCATAATCTTAAGGTCGTGAGTTCGATCCTCACCCGGGGCATTTAATTTTCTGTGACTGATGGTGGTGCTGTTGCTAGGGCGCCAACGTATTTCTTGTTTGTTATCCACAACGTTTCAACGCTTCAGCGGGAAAATGTTTACTTCCGCTTATTGCTACTTACAGCTTCCCTTTTCCTCTTCTTCCAGCACAGCATGAAGCCAAAAGCATTGCTCTGCGACGTTTGAGGTGCGCGCCTTGCCAGTCAGTATGTGCAAAGATGCTCGCAAAGAGAGAAGGGCGCCGACGTGGCACTCGACACGAAATGCGACAAGCGACCGTACGAACGGTCCAATGGAACGGCCACATCCGGTGTGGTCTAGTGGCTAGGATACCTGGCTTTCACCCAGGAGGCCCGGGTTCGATTCCCGGTACCGGAACGTAATTTTTTTCCACACGAATCGTGACAAGTTTGAGCTGTCCGAGCGGCCGTTTCCCGTCCTGCTCGCAATATAGCTACTGTTTCGTGACCGTCAGCAGAATATAGACTAGGGAAGCAGACACACGACGACCATAGAAATGGTGTATGGCTTCATGCCAGCTGTTTCCAGTTTAGGGCTGAGCAACTGCATCTGCCGAGGCCCGTTAGCTCAGTTGGTTAGAGCGTCGTGCTAATAACGCGAAGGTCGCGGGTTCGATCCCCCCACGGGCCACTACTCTTTTACTACTACGAAAAGGCAGCGCCGATTTCAGCTGGCGAGTGTGATGACCAAAAGATCATCACCATGCGTGGAAGTTGACAGAGGATCCGAACCCGACTTGTCGGGAAGCGCTACAGCATTCACTCGGCAATGGGCATAATATTTTGAATACACTGGTTCTCAACCGATGAAGAGAAAATGAAAGAAAATGTCTGATTGCCGATGCGTAACAACTTTGGCCCTTGTCAGTACTTGGGCGGGTGAGCGCGTGGGAACACAGTGTACTATTGGCAGTTTTACTTCCTATTTTTCTTTTCGGAGCTACAGCCCGATTCGGTGAGGGAGACGCCACCGTGAAATGAAGGGGCGTGCTGTGTGTCCATCGCCTCGCCTCTCCTCCCCTCTCTCAGTCGTTTATCGTGCTTGTCGTTTTGATATAGGCCGATTTGAGAGCGTCAGCTCTCGCGTCAGCTGAGCAAAGTCGAGACAAGTCGAGACACACTAAGGGCTGGTATGCAGCGAGTAAGAGGGGGGAAAAAAACAATAATTTAAGAGCGCGCGGCAAAAGTACTCATACGCGAAATTAAAAGCCTGCTGCGGTGGCCGGGAATCGAACCCGGATCAACTGCTTGGAAGGCAACTATGCTGACCATTACACCACCACCGCACAAGCGAGCGCCCCGCCTCCGCGCTGTGTCGGCTTCCCGCCTGTCGGCAGCGGCCGAAGGTGATCGTACCTGGCAGGCGCATTTCGAGGTAGGCTAGGGGAGCACATCCAGACGCATTCGGACAGCGTATCCGCGCACATTTCGCATCCTTTGGCAAGAGTCGGCGCCGGCGACGCAACAGTACGCAGAGGACCGCGTTCTGGAGGCATTTTTAAGCAGTGCCGTGCAGTGCAGTGCAGTGCAGTGCAGGATTCAGCGTCTGCAGCGTCTTCTGCACAGAATGCTACGGCGCTTGACGGCAGCCCCACTTTCCCTTGAGACATCTGCTCGGGAAGCAGCGCGAAGTTACCGCTGGCCAGAGCATCGGTGGTTCAGTGGTAGAATGCTCGCCTGCCACGCGGGCGGCCCGGGTTCGATTCCCGGCCGATGGATCATTTTGCTTTCCCGCGATAATGCTGCCGCAACACCGCAATCAACTGGGCCGGCAATGAACGTGTAGCAACAGAACACGTTATCCAGGAAGTACAGTGTTTCTACGTCTAATATTGGGTACGCAACTTACCCAGTTTCCAGGAGAAACGGTTCACCCGTGCCTCGGTAGCGCAGTAGGCAGCGCGTAAGTCTCATAATCTTAAGGTCGTGAGTTCGATCCTCACCCGGGGCATTTAATTTTCTGTGACTGATGGTGGTGCTGTTGCTAGGGCGCCAACGTATTTCTTGTTTGTTATCCACAACGTTTCAACGCTTCAGCGGGAAAATGTTTACTTCCGCTTATTGCTACTTACAGCTTCCCTTTTCCTCTTCTTCCAGCACAGCATGAAGCCAAAAGCATTGCTCTGCGACGTTTGAGGTGCGCGCCTTGCCAGTCAGTATGTGCAAAGATGCTCGCAAAGAGAGAAGGGCGCCGACGTGGCACTCGACACGAAATGCGACAAGCGACCGTACGAACGGTCCAATGGAACGGCCACATCCGGTGTGGTCTAGTGGCTAGGATACCTGGCTTTCACCCAGGAGGCCCGGGTTCGATTCCCGGTACCGGAACGTAATTTTTTTCCACACGAATCGTGACAAGTTTGAGCTGTCCGAGCGGCCGTTTCCCGTCCTGCTCGCAATATAGCTACTGTTTCGTGACCGTCAGCAGAATATAGACTAGGGAAGCAGACACACGACGACCATAGAAATGGTGTATGGCTTCATGCCAGCTGTTTCCAGTTTAGGGCTGAGCAACTGCATCTGCCGAGGCCCGTTAGCTCAGTTGGTTAGAGCGTCGTGCTAATAACGCGAAGGTCGCGGGTTCGATCCCCCCACGGGCCACTACTCTTTTACTACTACGAAAAGGCAGCGCCGATTTCAGCTGGCGAGTGTGATGACCAAAAGATCATCACCATGCGTGGAAGTTGACAGAGGATCCGAACCCGACTTGTCGGGAAGCGCTACAGCATTCACTCGGCAATGGGCATAATATTTTGAATACACTGGTTCTCAACCGATGAAGAGAAAATGAAAGAAAATGTCTGATTGCCGATGCGTAACAACTTTGGCCCTTGTCAGTACTTGGGCGGGTGAGCGCGTGGGAACACAGTGTACTATTGGCAGTTTTACTTCCTATTTTTCTTTTCGGAGCTACAGCCCGATTCGGTGAGGGAGACGCCACCGTGAAATGAAGGGGCGTGCTGTGTGTCCATCGCCTCGCCTCTCCTCCCCTCTCTCAGTCGTTTATCGTGCTTGTCGTTTTGATATAGGCCGATTTGAGAGCGTCAGCTCTCGCGTCAGCTGAGCAAAGTCGAGACAAGTCGAGACACACTAAGGGCTGGTATGCAGCGAGTAAGAGGGGGGAAAAAAACAATAATTTAAGAGCGCGCGGCAAAAGTACTCATACGCGAAATTAAAAGCCTGCTGCGGTGGCCGGGAATCGAACCCGGATCAACTGCTTGGAAGGCAACTATGCTGACCATTACACCACCACCGCACAAGCGAGCGCCCCGCCTCCGCGCTGTGTCGGCTTCCCGCCTGTCGGCAGCGGCCGAAGGTGATCGTACCTGGCAGGCGCATTTCGAGGTAGGCTAGGGGAGCACATCCAGACGCATTCGGACAGCGTATCCGCGCACATTTCGCATCCTTTGGCAAGAGTCGGCGCCGGCGACGCAACAGTACGCAGAGGACCGCGTTCTGGAGGCATTTTTAAGCAGTGCCGTGCAGTGCAGTGCAGTGCAGTGCAGGATTCAGCGTCTGCAGCGTCTTCTGCACAGAATGCTACGGCGCTTGACGGCAGCCCCACTTTCCCTTGAGACATCTGCTCGGGAAGCAGCGCGAAGTTACCGCTGGCCAGAGCATCGGTGGTTCAGTGGTAGAATGCTCGCCTGCCACGCGGGCGGCCCGGGTTCGATTCCCGGCCGATGGATCATTTTGCTTTCCCGCGATAATGCTGCCGCAACACCGCAATCAACTGGGCCGGCAATGAACGTGTAGCAACAGAACACGTTATCCAGGAAGTACAGTGTTTCTACGTCTAATATTGGGTACGCAACTTACCCAGTTTCCAGGAGAAACGGTTCACCCGTGCCTCGGTAGCGCAGTAGGCAGCGCGTAAGTCTCATAATCTTAAGGTCGTGAGTTCGATCCTCACCCGGGGCATTTAATTTTCTGTGACTGATGGTGGTGCTGTTGCTAGGGCGCCAACGTATTTCTTGTTTGTTATCCACAACGTTTCAACGCTTCAGCGGGAAAATGTTTACTTCCGCTTATTGCTACTTACAGCTTCCCTTTTCCTCTTCTTCCAGCACAGCATGAAGCCAAAAGCATTGCTCTGCGACGTTTGAGGTGCGCGCCTTGCCAGTCAGTATGTGCAAAGATGCTCGCAAAGAGAGAAGGGCGCCGACGTGGCACTCGACACGAAATGCGACAAGCGACCGTACGAACGGTCCAATGGAACGGCCACATCCGGTGTGGTCTAGTGGCTAGGATACCTGGCTTTCACCCAGGAGGCCCGGGTTCGATTCCCGGTACCGGAACGTAATTTTTTTCCACACGAATCGTGACAAGTTTGAGCTGTCCGAGCGGCCGTTTCCCGTCCTGCTCGCAATATAGCTACTGTTTCGTGACCGTCAGCAGAATATAGACTAGGGAAGCAGACACACGACGACCATAGAAATGGTGTATGGCTTCATGCCAGCTGTTTCCAGTTTAGGGCTGAGCAACTGCATCTGCCGAGGCCCGTTAGCTCAGTTGGTTAGAGCGTCGTGCTAATAACGCGAAGGTCGCGGGTTCGATCCCCCCACGGGCCACTACTCTTTTACTACTACGAAAAGGCAGCGCCGATTTCAGCTGGCGAGTGTGATGACCAAAAGATCATCACCATGCGTGGAAGTTGACAGAGGATCCGAACCCGACTTGTCGGGAAGCGCTACAGCATTCACTCGGCAATGGGCATAATATTTTGAATACACTGGTTCTCAACCGATGAAGAGAAAATGAAAGAAAATGTCTGATTGCCGATGCGTAACAACTTTGGCCCTTGTCAGTACTTGGGCGGGTGAGCGCGTGGGAACACAGTGTACTATTGGCAGTTTTACTTCCTATTTTTCTTTTCGGAGCTACAGCCCGATTCGGTGAGGGAGACGCCACCGTGAAATGAAGGGGCGTGCTGTGTGTCCATCGCCTCGCCTCTCCTCCCCTCTCTCAGTCGTTTATCGTGCTTGTCGTTTTGATATAGGCCGATTTGAGAGCGTCAGCTCTCGCGTCAGCTGAGCAAAGTCGAGACAAGTCGAGACACACTAAGGGCTGGTATGCAGCGAGTAAGAGGGGGGAAAAAAACAATAATTTAAGAGCGCGCGGCAAAAGTACTCATACGCGAAATTAAAAGCCTGCTGCGGTGGCCGGGAATCGAACCCGGATCAACTGCTTGGAAGGCAACTATGCTGACCATTACACCACCACCGCACAAGCGAGCGCCCCGCCTCCGCGCTGTGTCGGCTTCCCGCCTGTCGGCAGCGGCCGAAGGTGATCGTACCTGGCAGGCGCATTTCGAGGTAGGCTAGGGGAGCACATCCAGACGCATTCGGACAGCGTATCCGCGCACATTTCGCATCCTTTGGCAAGAGTCGGCGCCGGCGACGCAACAGTACGCAGAGGACCGCGTTCTGGAGGCATTTTTAAGCAGTGCCGTGCAGTGCAGTGCAGTGCAGTGCAGGATTCAGCGTCTGCAGCGTCTTCTGCACAGAATGCTACGGCGCTTGACGGCAGCCCCACTTTCCCTTGAGACATCTGCTCGGGAAGCAGCGCGAAGTTACCGCTGGCCAGAGCATCGGTGGTTCAGTGGTAGAATGCTCGCCTGCCACGCGGGCGGCCCGGGTTCGATTCCCGGCCGATGGATCATTTTGCTTTCCCGCGATAATGCTGCCGCAACACCGCAATCAACTGGGCCGGCAATGAACGTGTAGCAACAGAACACGTTATCCAGGAAGTACAGTGTTTCTACGTCTAATATTGGGTACGCAACTTACCCAGTTTCCAGGAGAAACGGTTCACCCGTGCCTCGGTAGCGCAGTAGGCAGCGCGTAAGTCTCATAATCTTAAGGTCGTGAGTTCGATCCTCACCCGGGGCATTTAATTTTCTGTGACTGATGGTGGTGCTGTTGCTAGGGCGCCAACGTATTTCTTGTTTGTTATCCACAACGTTTCAACGCTTCAGCGGGAAAATGTTTACTTCCGCTTATTGCTACTTACAGCTTCCCTTTTCCTCTTCTTCCAGCACAGCATGAAGCCAAAAGCATTGCTCTGCGACGTTTGAGGTGCGCGCCTTGCCAGTCAGTATGTGCAAAGATGCTCGCAAAGAGAGAAGGGCGCCGACGTGGCACTCGACACGAAATGCGACAAGCGACCGTACGAACGGTCCAATGGAACGGCCACATCCGGTGTGGTCTAGTGGCTAGGATACCTGGCTTTCACCCAGGAGGCCCGGGTTCGATTCCCGGTACCGGAACGTAATTTTTTTCCACACGAATCGTGACAAGTTTGAGCTGTCCGAGCGGCCGTTTCCCGTCCTGCTCGCAATATAGCTACTGTTTCGTGACCGTCAGCAGAATATAGACTAGGGAAGCAGACACACGACGACCATAGAAATGGTGTATGGCTTCATGCCAGCTGTTTCCAGTTTAGGGCTGAGCAACTGCATCTGCCGAGGCCCGTTAGCTCAGTTGGTTAGAGCGTCGTGCTAATAACGCGAAGGTCGCGGGTTCGATCCCCCCACGGGCCACTACTCTTTTACTACTACGAAAAGGCAGCGCCGATTTCAGCTGGCGAGTGTGATGACCAAAAGATCATCACCATGCGTGGAAGTTGACAGAGGATCCGAACCCGACTTGTCGGGAAGCGCTACAGCATTCACTCGGCAATGGGCATAATATTTTGAATACACTGGTTCTCAACCGATGAAGAGAAAATGAAAGAAAATGTCTGATTGCCGATGCGTAACAACTTTGGCCCTTGTCAGTACTTGGGCGGGTGAGCGCGTGGGAACACAGTGTACTATTGGCAGTTTTACTTCCTATTTTTCTTTTCGGAGCTACAGCCCGATTCGGTGAGGGAGACGCCACCGTGAAATGAAGGGGCGTGCTGTGTGTCCATCGCCTCGCCTCTCCTCCCCTCTCTCAGTCGTTTATCGTGCTTGTCGTTTTGATATAGGCCGATTTGAGAGCGTCAGCTCTCGCGTCAGCTGAGCAAAGTCGAGACAAGTCGAGACACACTAAGGGCTGGTATGCAGCGAGTAAGAGGGGGGAAAAAAACAATAATTTAAGAGCGCGCGGCAAAAGTACTCATACGCGAAATTAAAAGCCTGCTGCGGTGGCCGGGAATCGAACCCGGATCAACTGCTTGGAAGGCAACTATGCTGACCATTACACCACCACCGCACAAGCGAGCGCCCCGCCTCCGCGCTGTGTCGGCTTCCCGCCTGTCGGCAGCGGCCGAAGGTGATCGTACCTGGCAGGCGCATTTCGAGGTAGGCTAGGGGAGCACATCCAGACGCATTCGGACAGCGTATCCGCGCACATTTCGCATCCTTTGGCAAGAGTCGGCGCCGGCGACGCAACAGTACGCAGAGGACCGCGTTCTGGAGGCATTTTTAAGCAGTGCCGTGCAGTGCAGTGCAGTGCAGTGCAGGATTCAGCGTCTGCAGCGTCTTCTGCACAGAATGCTACGGCGCTTGACGGCAGCCCCACTTTCCCTTGAGACATCTGCTCGGGAAGCAGCGCGAAGTTACCGCTGGCCAGAGCATCGGTGGTTCAGTGGTAGAATGCTCGCCTGCCACGCGGGCGGCCCGGGTTCGATTCCCGGCCGATGGATCATTTTGCTTTCCCGCGATAATGCTGCCGCAACACCGCAATCAACTGGGCCGGCAATGAACGTGTAGCAACAGAACACGTTATCCAGGAAGTACAGTGTTTCTACGTCTAATATTGGGTACGCAACTTACCCAGTTTCCAGGAGAAACGGTTCACCCGTGCCTCGGTAGCGCAGTAGGCAGCGCGTAAGTCTCATAATCTTAAGGTCGTGAGTTCGATCCTCACCCGGGGCATTTAATTTTCTGTGACTGATGGTGGTGCTGTTGCTAGGGCGCCAACGTATTTCTTGTTTGTTATCCACAACGTTTCAACGCTTCAGCGGGAAAATGTTTACTTCCGCTTATTGCTACTTACAGCTTCCCTTTTCCTCTTCTTCCAGCACAGCATGAAGCCAAAAGCATTGCTCTGCGACGTTTGAGGTGCGCGCCTTGCCAGTCAGTATGTGCAAAGATGCTCGCAAAGAGAGAAGGGCGCCGACGTGGCACTCGACACGAAATGCGACAAGCGACCGTACGAACGGTCCAATGGAACGGCCACATCCGGTGTGGTCTAGTGGCTAGGATACCTGGCTTTCACCCAGGAGGCCCGGGTTCGATTCCCGGTACCGGAACGTAATTTTTTTCCACACGAATCGTGACAAGTTTGAGCTGTCCGAGCGGCCGTTTCCCGTCCTGCTCGCAATATAGCTACTGTTTCGTGACCGTCAGCAGAATATAGACTAGGGAAGCAGACACACGACGACCATAGAAATGGTGTATGGCTTCATGCCAGCTGTTTCCAGTTTAGGGCTGAGCAACTGCATCTGCCGAGGCCCGTTAGCTCAGTTGGTTAGAGCGTCGTGCTAATAACGCGAAGGTCGCGGGTTCGATCCCCCCACGGGCCACTACTCTTTTACTACTACGAAAAGGCAGCGCCGATTTCAGCTGGCGAGTGTGATGACCAAAAGATCATCACCATGCGTGGAAGTTGACAGAGGATCCGAACCCGACTTGTCGGGAAGCGCTACAGCATTCACTCGGCAATGGGCATAATATTTTGAATACACTGGTTCTCAACCGATGAAGAGAAAATGAAAGAAAATGTCTGATTGCCGATGCGTAACAACTTTGGCCCTTGTCAGTACTTGGGCGGGTGAGCGCGTGGGAACACAGTGTACTATTGGCAGTTTTACTTCCTATTTTTCTTTTCGGAGCTACAGCCCGATTCGGTGAGGGAGACGCCACCGTGAAATGAAGGGGCGTGCTGTGTGTCCATCGCCTCGCCTCTCCTCCCCTCTCTCAGTCGTTTATCGTGCTTGTCGTTTTGATATAGGCCGATTTGAGAGCGTCAGCTCTCGCGTCAGCTGAGCAAAGTCGAGACAAGTCGAGACACACTAAGGGCTGGTATGCAGCGAGTAAGAGGGGGGAAAAAAACAATAATTTAAGAGCGCGCGGCAAAAGTACTCATACGCGAAATTAAAAGCCTGCTGCGGTGGCCGGGAATCGAACCCGGATCAACTGCTTGGAAGGCAACTATGCTGACCATTACACCACCACCGCACAAGCGAGCGCCCCGCCTCCGCGCTGTGTCGGCTTCCCGCCTGTCGGCAGCGGCCGAAGGTGATCGTACCTGGCAGGCGCATTTCGAGGTAGGCTAGGGGAGCACATCCAGACGCATTCGGACAGCGTATCCGCGCACATTTCGCATCCTTTGGCAAGAGTCGGCGCCGGCGACGCAACAGTACGCAGAGGACCGCGTTCTGGAGGCATTTTTAAGCAGTGCCGTGCAGTGCAGTGCAGTGCAGTGCAGGATTCAGCGTCTGCAGCGTCTTCTGCACAGAATGCTACGGCGCTTGACGGCAGCCCCACTTTCCCTTGAGACATCTGCTCGGGAAGCAGCGCGAAGTTACCGCTGGCCAGAGCATCGGTGGTTCAGTGGTAGAATGCTCGCCTGCCACGCGGGCGGCCCGGGTTCGATTCCCGGCCGATGGATCATTTTGCTTTCCCGCGATAATGCTGCCGCAACACCGCAATCAACTGGGCCGGCAATGAACGTGTAGCAACAGAACACGTTATCCAGGAAGTACAGTGTTTCTACGTCTAATATTGGGTACGCAACTTACCCAGTTTCCAGGAGAAACGGTTCACCCGTGCCTCGGTAGCGCAGTAGGCAGCGCGTAAGTCTCATAATCTTAAGGTCGTGAGTTCGATCCTCACCCGGGGCATTTAATTTTCTGTGACTGATGGTGGTGCTGTTGCTAGGGCGCCAACGTATTTCTTGTTTGTTATCCACAACGTTTCAACGCTTCAGCGGGAAAATGTTTACTTCCGCTTATTGCTACTTACAGCTTCCCTTTTCCTCTTCTTCCAGCACAGCATGAAGCCAAAAGCATTGCTCTGCGACGTTTGAGGTGCGCGCCTTGCCAGTCAGTATGTGCAAAGATGCTCGCAAAGAGAGAAGGGCGCCGACGTGGCACTCGACACGAAATGCGACAAGCGACCGTACGAACGGTCCAATGGAACGGCCACATCCGGTGTGGTCTAGTGGCTAGGATACCTGGCTTTCACCCAGGAGGCCCGGGTTCGATTCCCGGTACCGGAACGTAATTTTTTTCCACACGAATCGTGACAAGTTTGAGCTGTCCGAGCGGCCGTTTCCCGTCCTGCTCGCAATATAGCTACTGTTTCGTGACCGTCAGCAGAATATAGACTAGGGAAGCAGACACACGACGACCATAGAAATGGTGTATGGCTTCATGCCAGCTGTTTCCAGTTTAGGGCTGAGCAACTGCATCTGCCGAGGCCCGTTAGCTCAGTTGGTTAGAGCGTCGTGCTAATAACGCGAAGGTCGCGGGTTCGATCCCCCCACGGGCCACTACTCTTTTACTACTACGAAAAGGCAGCGCCGATTTCAGCTGGCGAGTGTGATGACCAAAAGATCATCACCATGCGTGGAAGTTGACAGAGGATCCGAACCCGACTTGTCGGGAAGCGCTACAGCATTCACTCGGCAATGGGCATAATATTTTGAATACACTGGTTCTCAACCGATGAAGAGAAAATGAAAGAAAATGTCTGATTGCCGATGCGTAACAACTTTGGCCCTTGTCAGTACTTGGGCGGGTGAGCGCGTGGGAACACAGTGTACTATTGGCAGTTTTACTTCCTATTTTTCTTTTCGGAGCTACAGCCCGATTCGGTGAGGGAGACGCCACCGTGAAATGAAGGGGCGTGCTGTGTGTCCATCGCCTCGCCTCTCCTCCCCTCTCTCAGTCGTTTATCGTGCTTGTCGTTTTGATATAGGCCGATTTGAGAGCGTCAGCTCTCGCGTCAGCTGAGCAAAGTCGAGACAAGTCGAGACACACTAAGGGCTGGTATGCAGCGAGTAAGAGGGGGGAAAAAAACAATAATTTAAGAGCGCGCGGCAAAAGTACTCATACGCGAAATTAAAAGCCTGCTGCGGTGGCCGGGAATCGAACCCGGATCAACTGCTTGGAAGGCAACTATGCTGACCATTACACCACCACCGCACAAGCGAGCGCCCCGCCTCCGCGCTGTGTCGGCTTCCCGCCTGTCGGCAGCGGCCGAAGGTGATCGTACCTGGCAGGCGCATTTCGAGGTAGGCTAGGGGAGCACATCCAGACGCATTCGGACAGCGTATCCGCGCACATTTCGCATCCTTTGGCAAGAGTCGGCGCCGGCGACGCAACAGTACGCAGAGGACGCGTTCTGGAGGCATTTTTAAGCAGTGCCGTGCAGTGCAGTGCAGTGCAGTGCAGGATTCAGCGTCTGCAGCGTCTTCTGCACAGAATGCTACGGCGCTTGACGGCAGCCCCACTTTCCCTTGAGACATCTGCTCGGGAAGCAGCGCGAAGTTACCGCTGGCCAGAGCATCGGTGGTTCAGTGGTAGAATGCTCGCCTGCCACGCGGGCGGCCCGGGT
>NW_026047083.1:0-93068 GCF_023864275.1 Schistocerca cancellata | reverse complement strand
GTCCGCTAACGAAGTGATTGCTTTTGGTGACATCATTTGCAATAGCGACTGCGCGAATTGACGGTACCTCGTATGGAAAGAATGAGAAGCTGATGCTGCTGAGGACTCGGCCGCGAGCATTTCCGACGACTTCTTGGGCTCTCATTCGTGATGGCATTCAGACAGGCAAGGGTGCTGTCGATTGTTGCATACGAATGCGAAATACCTGCATTGTGCGTTTCCGCAAAGTGATTTTTACGCCAAAGTTGCGATCGTCCTACAAGTTGTGTCAGATGTGGAGCACAGAGCGTAGCAGTTTCCGTGGTGTAGCGGTTATCACGTCTGCCTAACACGCAGAAGGTCCCCGGTTCGATTCCGGGCGGAAACACTTTTTCGTCGCACTCAACAAGACCCTTGCTACAATCTCTACTGTGACCATTTAAATCAATTTCAAACGGCCCACCACCAGGCTCAGATGATACATGAAACTCTTTCAGAACCGGCTACTTGGTTTTTGTGCTTACCTGGAGGGCTGGAAATGCGCGGAACAGCCGCCGGCATGACGGTAGTTGCCACACGTTTGCACCAAACGCAAGGGCTCGTCCGGGATTTGAACCCGGGACCTCCTGCACCCGAAGCAGGAATCATACCCCTAGACCAACGAGCCTGTTCGTAGCGTCTAAGCGCTGCACATGACTGACGCCTCCGTTCTTGGTATCACCATGCAGAGCTGCCGCTCACCCAGCGTTTTCCCTGGCTGTTGCGGTTTGATTGTTTTCATCGATGTCTTTTACAATAGCAAACTTCTAGAATCGGAGGGAGCTCGTAGGCGATGCCTTTGCTTACGCAGGAAAAAATCTGTTGCCACTACGGGTTTCTAGGTAGAACAGCCGCAGAGCCGTCGTTTCCGTGGTGTAGCGGTTATCACGTCTGCTTTACACGCAGAAGGTCCCCGGTTCGATCCCGGGCGGAAACACGACTTTTTTTAAACCCCTTTTCGGATTCCATTCGAGATTACGTCACGTCTGCGTATGCATGGATAATAAATGTCGTGTGCTACACGGATATCGCTTCATTTTACTGTCAAATGCTCTTGCTCCCATAGTGTACCGGTATTCAGTAACTCAGAACGCTCGTAGCTCCATTCTGGCCGGCAAAGTTTATAATCCATTTCTTCAGGACTACTTCAAGTGCGCTTCATACTGGCTTTCCTGAGCTCACTGCACTCGCCTTGTCACAGCTCTGTTGAAGTGTGAACGTAACTAATAGTGAGAAACTCTTAACTACGCTCAGTCTTGTATCCCACCCTTTGGTTGTTGTCGTCGCTAATCAGATGAAGGTAGACTGCTCCACGATTGAGGTTCGTCTCCACTCACGGTGCACATGTTCTGCAAACACAACCTTTGTTTTCCGTTGCATGCAAGATTACTGTCGGCTCTTCTACAGCATCGACCCATGTAATTTACTGGTGTCAGATTCTTGCCATATCAACGGTCCCTTCATCACCGTAGTGCTACACAAAGCGTGCTGCGGCAGGCATCTATTCTTCATTGCAGAGCTGCAAACGTGGTGAGCTCCACCTACTCTTCAGCACGGTCAAAACGGTAGGGCTCGTCCGGGATTTGAACCCGGGACCTCCTGCACCCAAAGCAGGAATCATACCCCTAGACCAACGAGCCACCTGCAGTAGCAATGAAGCTAATCCCAAGCAGTCCAGCTCCGAGGAACACTAACTTCCATGTAAATCAGAAACAAAAGCGCTTTCTGAAGGCAGCGCTCACCACTGATGGGAAGAATATGAAAGGCAATGATATAGAGTGAATAATTTCATCGCGCTCTGCAGATGAACAGACGGTGGTGTTTCACTTTCGTCATGTGCTTTCTCAGTGTCAAGGGAAGGCATGTGCACTAAACAAAAGAACATCGGGAATCCGAACACCAACTCATAACGAAAAGATTGCGGAATATACTGCAAGCAAACTTCCAGAAGACCACTCCTGAAGGCGTCGGTGCCTTAACAATTATTCCGTGCAGCAATGATCATCTAGGAAGAGCCAACTGTACGTGTCGCTCCACCACACAACTTTTTTTGATATTGTTTTACCTAAATTTCCATTACCTCTTCGTTACAAGAATACTGATGGTTTTCACCTGATCTGCTTCGTCCAGCAGCGATAGTAGTAAGTAAATCGACGACAGTTTCATTAAAAGTAGGTCAGACACAGAAATCGGAGTTACGTGTAGCTCATGTTATTACGCTTTCAAATGCAGTTCTCCGGCTGGGAGTAGTGGCGTACTCCTGTAATCCAAGCGTCTGGGAGGCCGTTGTTGTGGAAGAGATCTGGGAACAACTACAGATTCGGCCGTTTCATCAGCTCAGGAACGACCGCGACGCCTTCATCGAGCTCTGCAGATTGACCAGATAGCAGTGCGGAATTTTCGGCTAGTGGTGGCTCGGGGTAAGAGAAGTCGAGAGCAGTGAGCAAAACTACATCGGGAAACCGAAACAGACGACTCATAACGAAAAGATTGCGGAATGTACTGCAAAAGCAAAACTTCGAGAAGACGAACTCTGAAGCCGTCGGTGCCTTAACAATCATCCGCGCAGCAACGATAATCTGGCGAGAGCGAGGCGTGGGTGTCGCTCGACCACACAACACATTTTATATAATGTTCTACTTATTCTAAACTTGCGTTTCCAGATCATCAGTAAAATACTGTGTGATTTACACCTGGTTTCCTTCTTCCAAAAGCGATATTAAGAAGTACATCGACTGCAGCGTCATTGACGGTCGTGGGTCCGGGCGCCGGCGCGCCAGCGGTGGCCTGACGGAGCTGCTGGTGCCTTCATGTAGAGCTACCGCTGAGTCCGGGCTCCTCGCCGCTAACGAAGTGATTGCTTTTGGTGACATCATTTGCAATAGCGACTGCGCGAATTGACGGTACCTCGTATGGAAAGAATGAGAAGCTGATGCTGCTGAGGACTCGGCCGCGAGCATTTCCGACGACTTCTTGGGCTCTCATTCGTGATGGCATTCAGACAGGCAAGGGTGCTGTCGATTGTTGCATACGAATGCGAAATACCTGCATTGTGCGTTTCCGCAAAGTGATTTTTACGCCAAAGTTGCGATCGTCCTACAAGTTGTGTCAGATGTGGAGCACAGAGCGTAGCAGTTTCCGTGGTGTAGCGGTTATCACGTCTGCCTAACACGCAGAAGGTCCCCGGTTCGATTCCGGGCGGAAACACTTTTTCGTCAACAAGACCCTTGCTACAATCTCTACTGTGACCATTTAAATCAATTTCAAACGGCCCACCACCAGGGCTCAGATGATACATGAAACTCTTTCAGAACCGGCTACTTGGTTTTTGTGCTTACCTGGAGGGCTGGAAATGCGCGGAACAGCCGCCGGCATGACGGTAGTTGCCACACGTTTGCACAAAACGCAAGGGCTCGTCCGGATTTGAACCCGGGACCTCCTGCACCCGAAGCAGGAATCATACCCCTAGACCAACGAGCCTGTTCGTAGCGTCTAAGCGCTGCACATGACTGACGCCTCCGTTCTTGGTATCACCATGCAGAGCTGCCGCTCACCCAGCGTTTCCCTGGCTGTTGCGGTTTGATTGTTTTCATCGATGTCTTTTACAATAGCAAACTTCTAGAATCGGAGGGAGCTCGTAGGCGATGCCTTTGCTTACGCAGGAAAAATCTGTTGCCACTACGGGTTTCTAGGTAGAACAGCCGCAGAGCCGTCGTTTCCGTGGTGTAGCGGTTATCACGTCTGCTTTACACGCAGAAGGTCCCCGGTTCGATCCCGGGCGGAAACACGACTTTTTTTAAACCCCTTTTCGGATTCCATTTCCGAGATTACGTCACGTCTGCGTATGCATGGATAATAAATGTCGTGTGCTACACGGATATCGCTTCATTTTACTGTCAAATGCTCTTGCTCCCATAGTGTACCGGTATTCAGTAACTCAGAACGCTCGTAGCTCCATTCTGGCCGGCAAAGTTTATAATCCATTTCTTCAGGACTACTTCAAGTGCGCTTCATACTGGCTTTCCTGAGCTCACTGCACTCGCCTTGTCACAGCTCTGTTGAAGTGTGAACGTAACTAATAGTGAGAAACTCTTAACTACGCTCAGTCTTGTATCCCACCCTTTGGTTGTTGTCGTCGCTAATCAGATGAAGGTAGACTGCTCCACGATTGAGGTTCGTCTCCACTCACGGTGCACATGTTCTGCAAACACAACCTTTGTTTTCCGTTGCATGCAAGATTACTGTCGGCTCTTCTACAGCATCGACCCATGTAATTTACTGGTGTCAGATTCTTGCCATATCAAACGGTCCCTTCATCACCGTAGTGCTACACAAAGCGTGCTGCGGCAGGCATCTATTCTTCATTGCAGAGCTGCAAACGTGGGTGAGCTCCACCTACTCTTCAGCACGGTCAAAACGGTAGGGCTCGTCCGGGATTTGAACCCGGGACCTCCTGCACCCAAAGCAGGAATCATACCCCTAGACCAACGAGCCACCTGCCAGTAGCAATGAAGCTAATCCCAAGCAGTCCAGCTCCGAGGAACACTAACTTCCATGTAAATCAGAAACAAAAGCGCTTTCTGAAGGCAGCGCTCACCACTGATGGGAAGAATATGAAAGGCAATGAATATAGAGTGAATAATTTCATCGCGCTCTGCAGATGAACAGACGGTGGTGTTTCACTTTCGTCATGTGCTTTCTCAGTGTCAAGGGAAGGCATGTGCACTAAACAAAAGAACATCGGGAATCCGAAACACCAACTCATAACGAAAGATTGCGGAATATACTGCAAGCAAAACTTCCAGAAGACCACTCCTGAAGGCGTCGGTGCCTTAACAATTATTCCGTGCAGCAATGATCATCTAGGAAGAGCCAACTGTACGTGTCGCTCCACCACACAACTTTTTTTGATATTGTTTTACCTAAATTTCCATTACCTCTTCGTTACAAGAATACTGATGGTTTTCACCTGATCTGCTTCGTCCAGCAGCGATAGTAGTAAGTAAATCGACGACAGTTTCATTAAAAGTAGGTCAGACACAGAAATCGGAGTTACGTGTAGCTCATGTTATTACGCTTTCAAATGCAGTTCTCCGGCTGGGAGTAGTGGCGTACTCCTGTAATCCAAGCGTCTGGGAGGCCGTTGTTGTGGAAGAGATCTGGGAACAACTACAGATTCGGCCGTTTCATCAGCTCAGGAACGACCGCGACGCCTTCATCGAGCTCTGCAGATTGACCAGATAGCAGTGCGGAATTTTCGGCTAGTGGTGGCTCGGGGTTAAGAGAAGTCGAGAGCAGTGAGCAAAACTACATCGGGAAACCGAACAGACGACTCATAACGAAAAGATTGCGGAATGTACTGCAAAAGCAAAACTTCGAGAAGACGAACTCTGAAGCCGTCGGTGCCTTAACAATCATTCCGCGCAGCAACGATAATCTGGCGAGAGCGAGGCGTGGGTGTCGCTCGACCACACAACACATTTTATATAATGTTCTACTTATTCTAAACTTGCGTTTCCAGATCATCAGTAAAATACTGTGTGATTTACACCTGGTTTCCTTCTTCCAAAAGCGATATTAAGAAGTACATCGACTGCAGCGTCATTGACGGTCGTGGGTCCGGGCGCCGGCGCGCCAGCGGTGGCCTGACGGAGCTGCTGGTGCCTTCATGTAGAGCTACCGCTGAGTCCGGGCTCCTCGCCGCTAACGAAGTGATTGCTTTTGGTGACATCATTTGCAATAGCGACTGCGCGAATTGACGGTACCTCGTATGGAAAGAATGAGAAGCTGATGCTGCTGAGGACTCGGCCGCGAGCATTTCCGACGACTTCTTGGGCTCTCATTCGTGATGGCATTCAGACAGGCAAGGGTGCTGTCGATTGTTGCATACGAATGCGAAATACCTGCATTGTGCGTTTCCGCAAAGTGATTTTTACGCCAAAGTTGCGATCGTCCTACAAGTTGTGTCAGATGTGGAGCACAGAGCGTAGCAGTTTCCGTGGTGTAGCGGTTATCACGTCTGCCTAACACGCAGAAGGTCCCCGGTTCGATTCGGGCGGAAACACTTTTTCGTCGCACTCAACAAGACCCTTGCTACAATCTCTACTGTGACCATTTAAATCAATTTCAAACGGCCCACCACCAGGCTCAGATGATACATGAAACTCTTTCAGACCGGCTACTTGGTTTTTGTGCTTACCTGGAGGGCTGGAAATGCGCGGAACAGCCGCCGGCATGACGGTAGTTGCCACACGTTTGCACAAAACGCAAGGGCTCGTCCGGGATTTGAACCCGGGACCTCCTGCACCCGAAGCAGGAATCATACCCCTAGACCAACGAGCCTGTTCGTAGCGTCTAAGCGCTGCACATGACTGACGCCTCCGTTCTTGGTATCACCATGCAGAGCTGCCGCTCACCCAGCGTTTTCCCTGGCTGTTGCGGTTTGATTGTTTTCATCGATGTCTTTTACAATAGCAAACTTCTAGAATCGGAGGGAGCTCGTAGGCGATGCCTTTGCTTACGCAGGAAAAATCTGTTGCCACTACGGGTTTCTAGGTAGAACAGCCGCAGAGCCGTCGTTTCCGTGGTGTAGCGGTTATCACGTCTGCTTTACACGCAGAAGGTCCCCGGTTCGATCCCGGGCGGAAACACGACTTTTTTTAAACCCTTTTCGGATTCCATTTCCGAGATTACGTCACGTCTGCGTATGCATGGATAATAAATGTCGTGTGCTACACGGATATCGCTTCATTTTACTGTCAAATGCTCTTGCTCCCATAGTGTACCGGTATTCAGTAACTCAGAACGCTCGTAGCTCCATTCTGGCCGGCAAAGTTTATAATCCATTTCTTCAGGACTACTTCAAGTGCGCTTCATACTGGCTTTCCTGAGCTCACTGCACTCGCCTTGTCACAGCTCTGTTGAAGTGTGAACGTAACTAATAGTGAGAAACTCTTAACTACGCTCAGTCTTGTATCCCACCTTTGGTTGTTGTCGTCGCTAATCAGATGAAGGTAGACTGCTCCACGATTGAGGTTCGTCTCCACTCACGGTGCACATGTTCTGCAAACACAACCTTTGTTTTCCGTTGCATGCAAGATTACTGTCGGCTCTTCTACAGCATCGACCATGTAATTTACTGGTGTCAGATTCTTGCCATATCAAACGGTCCCTTCATCACCGTAGTGCTACACAAAGCGTGCTGCGGCAGGCATCTATTCTTCATTGCAGAGCTGCAAACGTGGGTGAGCTCCACCTACTCTTCAGCACGGTCAAAACGGTAGGGCTCGTCCGGGATTTGAACCCGGGACCTCCTGCACCCAAAGCAGGAATCATACCCCTAGACCAACGAGCCACCTGCCAGTAGCAATGAAGCTAATCCCAAGCAGTCCAGCTCCGAGGAACACTAACTTCCATGTAAATCAGAAACAAAAGCGCTTTCTGAAGGCAGCGCTCACCACTGATGGGAAGAATATGAAAGGCAATGAATATAGAGTGAATAATTTCATCGCGCTCTGCAGATGAACAGACGGTGGTGTTTCACTTTCGTCATGTGCTTTCTCAGTGTCAAGGGAAGGCATGTGCACTAAACAAAAGAACATCGGGAATCCGAAACACCAACTCATAACGAAAAGATTGCGGAATATACTGCAAGCAAAACTTCAGAAGACCACTCCTGAAGGCGTCGGTGCCTTAACAATTATTCCGTGCAGCAATGATCATCTAGGAAGAGCCAACTGTACGTGTCGCTCCACCACACAACTTTTTTTGATATTGTTTTACCTAAATTTCCATTACCTCTTCGTTACAAGAATACTGATGGTTTTCACCTGATCTGCTTCGTCCAGCAGCGATAGTAGTAAGTAAATCGACGACAGTTTCATTAAAAGTAGGTCAGACACAGAAATCGGAGTTACGTGTAGCTCATGTTATTACGCTTTCAAATGCAGTTCTCCGGCTGGGAGTAGTGGCGTACTCCTGTAATCCAAGCGTCTGGGAGGCCGTTGTTGTGGAAGAGATCTGGGAACAACTACAGATTCGGCCGTTTCATCAGCTCAGGAACGACCGCGACGCCTTCATCGAGCTCTGCAGATTGACCAGATAGCAGTGCGGAATTTTCGGCTAGTGGTGGCTCGGGGTTAAGAGAAGTCGAGAGCAGTGAGCAAAACTACATCGGGAAACCGAAACAGACGACTCATAACGAAAAGATTGCGGAATGTACTGCAAAAGCAAAACTTCGAGAAGACGAACTCTGAAGCCGTCGGTGCCTTAACAATCATTCCGCGCAGCAACGATAATCTGGCGAGAGCGAGGCGTGGGTGTCGCTCGACCACACAACACATTTTATATAATGTTCTACTTATTCTAAACTTGCGTTTCCAGATCATCAGTAAAATACTGTGTGATTTACACCTGGTTTCCTTCTTCCAAAAGCGATATTAAGAAGTACATCGACTGCAGCGTCATTGACGGTCGTGGGTCCGGGCGCCGGCGCGCCAGCGGTGGCCTGACGGAGCTGCTGGTGCCTTCATGTAGAGCTACCGCTGAGTCCGGGCTCCTCGCCGCTAACGAAGTGATTGCTTTTGGTGACATCATTTGCAATAGCGACTGCGCGAATTGACGGTACCTCGTATGGAAAGAATGAGAAGCTGATGCTGCTGAGGACTCGGCCGCGAGCATTTCCGACGACTTCTTGGGCTCTCATTCGTGATGGCATTCAGACAGGCAAGGGTGCTGTCGATTGTTGCATACGAATGCGAAATACCTGCATTGTGCGTTTCCGCAAAGTGATTTTTACGCCAAAGTTGCGATCGTCCTACAAGTTGTGTCAGATGTGGAGCACAGAGCGTAGCAGTTTCCGTGGTGTAGCGGTTATCACGTCTGCCTAACACGCAGAAGGTCCCCGGTTCGATTCCGGGCGGAAACACTTTTTCGTCGCACTCAACAAGACCCTTGCTACAATCTCTACTGTGACCATTTAAATCAATTTCAAACGGCCCACCACCAGGGCTCAGATGATACATGAAACTCTTTCAGAACCGGCTACTTGGTTTTTGTGCTTACCTGGAGGGCTGGAAATGCGCGGAACAGCCGCCGGCATGACGGTAGTTGCCACACGTTTGCACAAAACGCAAGGGCTCGTCCGGGATTTGAACCCGGGACCTCCTGCACCCGAAGCAGGAATCATACCCTAGACCAACGAGCCTGTTCGTAGCGTCTAAGCGCTGCACATGACTGACGCCTCCGTTCTTGGTATCACCATGCAGAGCTGCCGCTCACCCAGCGTTTTCCCTGGCTGTTGCGGTTTGATTGTTTTCATCGATGTCTTTTACAATAGCAAACTTCTAGAATCGGAGGGAGCTCGTAGGCGATGCCTTTGCTTACGCAGGAAAAATCTGTTGCCACTACGGGTTTCTAGGTAGAACAGCCGCAGAGCCGTCGTTTCCGTGGTGTAGCGGTTATCACGTCTGCTTTACACGCAGAAGGTCCCCGGTTCGATCCCGGGCGGAAACACGACTTTTTTTAAACCCCTTTTCGGATTCCATTTCCGAGATTACGTCACGTCTGCGTATGCATGGATAATAAATGTCGTGTGCTACACGGATATCGCTTCATTTTACTGTCAAATGCTCTTGCTCCCATAGTGTACCGGTATTCAGTAACTCAGAACGCTCGTAGCTCCATTCTGGCCGGCAAAGTTTATAATCCATTTCTTCAGGACTACTTCAAGTGCGCTTCATACTGGCTTTCCTGAGCTCACTGCACTCGCCTTGTCACAGCTCTGTTGAAGTGTGAACGTAACTAATAGTGAGAAACTCTTAACTACGCTCAGTCTTGTATCCCACCCTTTGGTTGTTGTCGTCGCTAATCAGATGAAGGTAGACTGCTCCACGATTGAGGTTCGT
The DNA here is from genome assembly GCF_023864275.1 of Schistocerca cancellata. Classification (NCBI taxonomy): domain Eukaryota; kingdom Metazoa; phylum Arthropoda; class Insecta; order Orthoptera; family Acrididae; genus Schistocerca; species Schistocerca cancellata. Next base: position 83,145 of record NW_026047083.1, on the reverse strand, counting down.
CTCCACTCACGGTGCACATGTTCTGCAAACACAACCTTTGTTTTCCGTTGCATGCAAGATTACTGTCGGCTCTTCTACAGCATCGACCCATGTAATTTACTGGTGTCAGATTCTTGCCATATCAAACGGTCCCTTCATCACCGTAGTGCTACACAAAGCGTGCTGCGGCAGGCATCTATTCTTCATTGCAGAGCTGCAAACGTGGGTGAGCTCCACCTACTCTTCAGCACGGTCAAAACGGTAGGGCTCGTCCGGGATTTGAACCCGGGACCTCCTGCACCCAAAGCAGGAATCATACCCCTAGACCAACGAGCCACCTGCCAGTAGCAATGAAGCTAATCCCAAGCAGTCCAGCTCCGAGGAACACTAACTTCCATGTAAATCAGAAACAAAAGCGCTTTCTGAAGGCAGCGCTCACCACTGATGGGAAGAATATGAAAGGCAATGAATATAGAGTGAATAATTTCATCGCGCTCTGCAGATGAACAGACGGTGGTGTTTCACTTTCGTCATGTGCTTTCTCAGTGTCAAGGGAAGGCATGTGCACTAAACAAAAGAACATCGGGAATCCGAAACACCAACTCATAACGAAAAGATTGCGGAATATACTGCAAGCAAAACTTCCAGAAGACCACTCCTGAAGGCGTCGGTGCCTTAACAATTATTCCGTGCAGCAATGATCATCTAGGAAGAGCCAACTGTACGTGTCGCTCCACCACACAACTTTTTTTGATATTGTTTTACCTAAATTTCCATTACCTCTTCGTTACAAGAATACTGATGGTTTTCACCTGATCTGCTTCGTCCAGCAGCGATAGTAGTAAGTAAATCGACGACAGTTTCATTAAAAGTAGGTCAGACACAGAAATCGGAGTTACGTGTAGCTCATGTTATTACGCTTTCAAATGCAGTTCTCCGGCTGGGAGTAGTGGCGTACTCCTGTAATCCAAGCGTCTGGGAGGCCGTTGTTGTGGAAGAGATCTGGGAACAACTACAGATTCGGCCGTTTCATCAGCTCAGGAACGACCGCGACGCCTTCATCGAGCTCTGCAGATTGACCAGATAGCAGTGCGGAATTTTCGGCTAGTGGTGGCTCGGGGTTAAGAGAAGTCGAGAGCAGTGAGCAAAACTACATCGGGAAACCGAAACAGACGACTCATAACGAAAAGATTGCGGAATGTACTGCAAAAGCAAAACTTCGAGAAGACGAACTCTGAAGCCGTCGGTGCCTTAACAATCATTCCGCGCAGCAACGATAATCTGGCGAGAGCGAGGCGTGGGTGTCGCTCGACCACACAACACATTTTATATAATGTTCTACTTATTCTAAACTTGCGTTTCCAGATCATCAGTAAAATACTGTGTGATTTACACCTGGTTTCCTTCTTCCAAAAGCGATATTAAGAAGTACATCGACTGCAGCGTCATTGACGGTCGTGGGTCCGGGCGCCGGCGCGCCAGCGGTGGCCTGACGGAGCTGCTGGTGCCTTCATGTAGAGCTACCGCTGAGTCCGGGCTCCTCGCCGCTAACGAAGTGATTGCTTTTGGTGACATCATTTGCAATAGCGACTGCGCGAATTGACGGTACCTCGTATGGAAAGAATGAGAAGCTGATGCTGCTGAGGACTCGGCCGCGAGCATTTCCGACGACTTCTTGGGCTCTCATTCGTGATGGCATTCAGACAGGCAAGGGTGCTGTCGATTGTTGCATACGAATGCGAAATACCTGCATTGTGCGTTTCCGCAAAGTGATTTTTACGCCAAAGTTGCGATCGTCCTACAAGTTGTGTCAGATGTGGAGCACAGAGCGTAGCAGTTTCCGTGGTGTAGCGGTTATCACGTCTGCCTAACACGCAGAAGGTCCCCGGTTCGATTCCGGGCGGAAACACTTTTTCGTCGCACTCAACAAGACCCTTGCTACAATCTCTACTGTGACCATTTAAATCAATTTCAAACGGCCCACCACCAGGGCTCAGATGATACATGAAACTCTTTCAGAACCGGCTACTTGGTTTTTGTGCTTACCTGGAGGGCTGGAAATGCGCGGAACAGCCGCCGGCATGACGGTAGTTGCCACACGTTTGCACAAAACGCAAGGGCTCGTCCGGGATTTGAACCCGGGACCTCCTGCACCCGAAGCAGGAATCATACCCCTAGACCAACGAGCCTGTTCGTAGCGTCTAAGCGCTGCACATGACTGACGCCTCCGTTCTTGGTATCACCATGCAGAGCTGCCGCTCACCCAGCGTTTTCCCTGGCTGTTGCGGTTTGATTGTTTTCATCGATGTCTTTTACAATAGCAAACTTCTAGAATCGGAGGGAGCTCGTAGGCGATGCCTTTGCTTACGCAGGAAAAATCTGTTGCCACTACGGGTTTCTAGGTAGAACAGCCGCAGAGCCGTCGTTTCCGTGGTGTAGCGGTTATCACGTCTGCTTTACACGCAGAAGGTCCCCGGTTCGATCCCGGGCGGAAACACGACTTTTTTTAAACCCCTTTTCGGATTCCATTTCCGAGATTACGTCACGTCTGCGTATGCATGGATAATAAATGTCGTGTGCTACACGGATATCGCTTCATTTTACTGTCAAATGCTCTTGCTCCCATAGTGTACCGGTATTCAGTAACTCAGAACGCTCGTAGCTCCATTCTGGCCGGCAAAGTTTATAATCCATTTCTTCAGGACTACTTCAAGTGCGCTTCATACTGGCTTTCCTGAGCTCACTGCACTCGCCTTGTCACAGCTCTGTTGAAGTGTGAACGTAACTAATAGTGAGAAACTCTTAACTACGCTCAGTCTTGTATCCCACCCTTTGGTTGTTGTCGTCGCTAATCAGATGAAGGTAGACTGCTCCACGATTGAGGTTCGTCTCCACTCACGGTGCACATGTTCTGCAAACACAACCTTTGTTTTCCGTTGCATGCAAGATTACTGTCGGCTCTTCTACAGCATCGACCCATGTAATTTACTGGTGTCAGATTCTTGCCATATCAAACGGTCCCTTCATCACCGTAGTGCTACACAAAGCGTGCTGCGGCAGGCATCTATTCTTCATTGCAGAGCTGCAAACGTGGGTGAGCTCCACCTACTCTTCAGCACGGTCAAAACGGTAGGGCTCGTCCGGGATTTGAACCCGGGACCTCCTGCACCCAAAGCAGGAATCATACCCCTAGACCAACGAGCCACCTGCCAGTAGCAATGAAGCTAATCCCAAGCAGTCCAGCTCCGAGGAACACTAACTTCCATGTAAATCAGAAACAAAAGCGCTTTCTGAAGGCAGCGCTCACCACTGATGGGAAGAATATGAAAGGCAATGAATATAGAGTGAATAATTTCATCGCGCTCTGCAGATGAACAGACGGTGGTGTTTCACTTTCGTCATGTGCTTTCTCAGTGTCAAGGGAAGGCATGTGCACTAAACAAAAGAACATCGGGAATCCGAAACACCAACTCATAACGAAAAGATTGCGGAATATACTGCAAGCAAAACTTCCAGAAGACCACTCCTGAAGGCGTCGGTGCCTTAACAATTATTCCGTGCAGCAATGATCATCTAGGAAGAGCCAACTGTACGTGTCGCTCCACCACACAACTTTTTTTGATATTGTTTTACCTAAATTTCCATTACCTCTTCGTTACAAGAATACTGATGGTTTTCACCTGATCTGCTTCGTCCAGCAGCGATAGTAGTAAGTAAATCGACGACAGTTTCATTAAAAGTAGGTCAGACACAGAAATCGGAGTTACGTGTAGCTCATGTTATTACGCTTTCAAATGCAGTTCTCCGGCTGGGAGTAGTGGCGTACTCCTGTAATCCAAGCGTCTGGGAGGCCGTTGTTGTGGAAGAGATCTGGGAACAACTACAGATTCGGCCGTTTCATCAGCTCAGGAACGACCGCGACGCCTTCATCGAGCTCTGCAGATTGACCAGATAGCAGTGCGGAATTTTCGGCTAGTGGTGGCTCGGGGTTAAGAGAAGTCGAGAGCAGTGAGCAAAACTACATCGGGAAACCGAAACAGACGACTCATAACGAAAAGATTGCGGAATGTACTGCAAAAGCAAAACTTCGAGAAGACGAACTCTGAAGCCGTCGGTGCCTTAACAATCATTCCGCGCAGCAACGATAATCTGGCGAGAGCGAGGCGTGGGTGTCGCTCGACCACACAACACATTTTATATAATGTTCTACTTATTCTAAACTTGCGTTTCCAGATCATCAGTAAAATACTGTGTGATTTACACCTGGTTTCCTTCTTCCAAAAGCGATATTAAGAAGTACATCGACTGCAGCGTCATTGACGGTCGTGGGTCCGGGCGCCGGCGCGCCAGCGGTGGCCTGACGGAGCTGCTGGTGCCTTCATGTAGAGCTACCGCTGAGTCCGGGCTCCTCGCCGCTAACGAAGTGATTGCTTTTGGTGACATCATTTGCAATAGCGACTGCGCGAATTGACGGTACCTCGTATGGAAAGAATGAGAAGCTGATGCTGCTGAGGACTCGGCCGCGAGCATTTCCGACGACTTCTTGGGCTCTCATTCGTGATGGCATCCAGACAGGCAAGGGTGCTGTCGATTGTTGCATACGAATGCGAAATACCTGCATTGTGCGTTTCCGCAAAGTGATTTTTACGCCAAAGTTGCGATCGTCCTACAAGTTGTGTCAGATGTGGAGCACAGAGCGTAGCAGTTTCCGTGGTGTAGCGGTTATCACGTCTGCCTAACACGCAGAAGGTCCCCGGTTCGATTCCGGGCGGAAACACTTTTTCGTCGCACTCAACAAGACCCTTGCTACAATCTCTACTGTGACCATTTAAATCAATTTCAAACGGCCCACCACCAGGGCTCAGATGATACATGAAACTCTTTCAGAACCGGCTACTTGGTTTTTGTGCTTACCTGGAGGGCTGGAAATGCGCGGAACAGCCGCCGGCATGACGGTAGTTGCCACACGTTTGCACAAAACGCAAGGGCTCGTCCGGGATTTGAACCCGGGACCTCCTGCACCCGAAGCAGGAATCATACCCCTAGACCAACGAGCCTGTTCGTAGCGTCTAAGCGCTGCACATGACTGACGCCTCCGTTCTTGGTATCACCATGCAGAGCTGCCGCTCACCCAGCGTTTTCCCTGGCTGTTGCGGTTTGATTGTTTTCATCGATGTCTTTTACAATAGCAAACTTCTAGAATCGGAGGGAGCTCGTAGGCGATGCCTTTGCTTACGCAGGAAAAATCTGTTGCCACTACGGGTTTCTAGGTAGAACAGCCGCAGAGCCGTCGTTTCCGTGGTGTAGCGGTTATCACGTCTGCTTTACACGCAGAAGGTCCCCGGTTCGATCCCGGGCGGAAACACGACTTTTTTTAAACCCCTTTTCGGATTCCATTTCCGAGATTACGTCACGTCTGCGTATGCATGGATAATAAATGTCGTGTGCTACACGGATATCGCTTCATTTTACTGTCAAATGCTCTTGCTCCCATAGTGTACCGGTATTCAGTAACTCAGAACGCTCGTAGCTCCATTCTGGCCGGCAAAGTTTATAATCCATTTCTTCAGGACTACTTCAAGTGCGCTTCATACTGGCTTTCCTGAGCTCACTGCACTCGCCTTGTCACAGCTCTGTTGAAGTGTGAACGTAACTAATAGTGAGAAACTCTTAACTACGCTCAGTCTTGTATCCCACCCTTTGGTTGTTGTCGTCGCTAATCAGATGAAGGTAGACTGCTCCACGATTGAGGTTCGTCTCCACTCACGGTGCACATGTTCTGCAAACACAACCTTTGTTTTCCGTTGCATGCAAGATTACTGTCGGCTCTTCTACAGCATCGACCCATGTAATTTACTGGTGTCAGATTCTTGCCATATCAAACGGTCCCTTCATCACCGTAGTGCTACACAAAGCGTGCTGCGGCAGGCATCTATTCTTCATTGCAGAGCTGCAAACGTGGGTGAGCTCCACCTACTCTTCAGCACGGTCAAAACGGTAGGGCTCGTCCGGGATTTGAACCCGGGACCTCCTGCACCCAAAGCAGGAATCATACCCCTAGACCAACGAGCCACCTGCCAGTAGCAATGAAGCTAATCCCAAGCAGTCCAGCTCCGAGGAACACTAACTTCCATGTAAATCAGAAACAAAAGCGCTTTCTGAAGGCAGCGCTCACCACTGATGGGAAGAATATGAAAGGCAATGAATATAGAGTGAATAATTTCATCGCGCTCTGCAGATGAACAGACGGTGGTGTTTCACTTTCGTCATGTGCTTTCTCAGTGTCAAGGGAAGGCATGTGCACTAAACAAAAGAACATCGGGAATCCGAAACACCAACTCATAACGAAAAGATTGCGGAATATACTGCAAGCAAAACTTCCAGAAGACCACTCCTGAAGGCGTCGGTGCCTTAACAATTATTCCGTGCAGCAATGATCATCTAGGAAGAGCCAACTGTACGTGTCGCTCCACCACACAACTTTTTTTGATATTGTTTTACCTAAATTTCCATTACCTCTTCGTTACAAGAATACTGATGGTTTTCACCTGATCTGCTTCGTCCAGCAGCGATAGTAGTAAGTAAATCGACGACAGTTTCATTAAAAGTAGGTCAGACACAGAAATCGGAGTTACGTGTAGCTCATGTTATTACGCTTTCAAATGCAGTTCTCCGGCTGGGAGTAGTGGCGTACTCCTGTAATCCAAGCGTCTGGGAGGCCGTTGTTGTGGAAGAGATCTGGGAACAACTACAGATTCGGCCGTTTCATCAGCTCAGGAACGACCGCGACGCCTTCATCGAGCTCTGCAGATTGACCAGATAGCAGTGCGGAATTTTCGGCTAGTGGTGGCTCGGGGTTAAGAGAAGTCGAGAGCAGTGAGCAAAACTACATCGGGAAACCGAAACAGACGACTCATAACGAAAAGATTGCGGAATGTACTGCAAAAGCAAAACTTCGAGAAGACGAACTCTGAAGCCGTCGGTGCCTTAACAATCATTCCGCGCAGCAACGATAATCTGGCGAGAGCGAGGCGTGGGTGTCGCTCGACCACACAACACATTTTATATAATGTTCTACTTATTCTAAACTTGCGTTTCCAGATCATCAGTAAAATACTGTGTGATTTACACCTGGTTGCTACCGCTGAGTCCGGGCTCCTCGCCGCTAACGAAGTGATTGCTTTTGGTGACATCATTTGCAATAGCGACTGCGCGAATTGACGGTACCTCGTATGGAAAGAATGAGAAGCTGATGCTGCTGAGGACTCGGCCGCGAGCATTTCCGACGACTTCTTGGGCTCTCATTCGTGATGGCATCCAGACAGGCAAGGGTGCTGTCGATTGTTGCATACGAATGCGAAATACCTGCATTGTGCGTTTCCGCAAAGTGATTTTTACGCCAAAGTTGCGATCGTCCTACAAGTTGTGTCAGATGTGGAGCACAGAGCGTAGCAGTTTCCGTGGTGTAGCGGTTATCACGTCTGCCTAACACGCAGAAGGTCCCCGGTTCGATTCCGGGCGGAAACACTTTTTCGTCGCACTCAACAAGACCCTTGCTACAATCTCTACTGTGACCATTTAAATCAATTTCAAACGGCCCACCACCAGGGCTCAGATGATACATGAAACTCTTTCAGAACCGGCTACTTGGTTTTTGTGCTTACCTGGAGGGCTGGAAATGCGCGGAACAGCCGCCGGCATGACGGTAGTTGCCACACGTTTGCACAAAACGCAAGGGCTCGTCCGGGATTTGAACCCGGGACCTCCTGCACCCGAAGCAGGAATCATACCCCTAGACCAACGAGCCTGTTCGTAGCGTCTAAGCGCTGCACATGACTGACGCCTCCGTTCTTGGTATCACCATGCAGAGCTGCCGCTCACCCAGCGTTTTCCCTGGCTGTTGCGGTTTGATTGTTTTCATCGATGTCTTTTACAATAGCAAACTTCTAGAATCGGAGGGAGCTCGTAGGCGATGCCTTTGCTTACGCAGGAAAAATCTGTTGCCACTACGGGTTTCTAGGTAGAACAGCCGCAGAGCCGTCGTTTCCGTGGTGTAGCGGTTATCACGTCTGCTTTACACGCAGAAGGTCCCCGGTTCGATCCCGGGCGGAAACACGACTTTTTTTAAACCCCTTTTCGGATTCCATTTCCGAGATTACGTCACGTCTGCGTATGCATGGATAATAAATGTCGTGTGCTACACGGATATCGCTTCATTTTACTGTCAAATGCTCTTGCTCCCATAGTGTACCGGTATTCAGTAACTCAGAACGCTCGTAGCTCCATTCTGGCCGGCAAAGTTTATAATCCATTTCTTCAGGACTACTTCAAGTGCGCTTCATACTGGCTTTCCTGAGCTCACTGCACTCGCCTTGTCACAGCTCTGTTGAAGTGTGAACGTAACTAATAGTGAGAAACTCTTAACTACGCTCAGTCTTGTATCCCACCCTTTGGTTGTTGTCGTCGCTAATCAGATGAAGGTAGACTGCTCCACGATTGAGGTTCGTCTCCACTCACGGTGCACATGTTCTGCAAACACAACCTTTGTTTTCCGTTGCATGCAAGATTACTGTCGGCTCTTCTACAGCATCGACCCATGTAATTTACTGGTGTCAGATTCTTGCCATATCAAACGGTCCCTTCATCACCGTAGTGCTACACAAAGCGTGCTGCGGCAGGCATCTATTCTTCATTGCAGAGCTGCAAACGTGGGTGAGCTCCACCTACTCTTCAGCACGGTCAAAACGGTAGGGCTCGTCCGGGATTTGAACCCGGGACCTCCTGCACCCAAAGCAGGAATCATACCCCTAGACCAACGAGCCACCTGCCAGTAGCAATGAAGCTAATCCCAAGCAGTCCAGCTCCGAGGAACACTAACTTCCATGTAAATCAGAAACAAAAGCGCTTTCTGAAGGCAGCGCTCACCACTGATGGGAAGAATATGAAAGGCAATGAATATAGAGTGAATAATTTCATCGCGCTCTGCAGATGAACAGACGGTGGTGTTTCACTTTCGTCATGTGCTTTCTCAGTGTCAAGGGAAGGCATGTGCACTAAACAAAAGAACATCGGGAATCCGAAACACCAACTCATAACGAAAAGATTGCGGAATATACTGCAAGCAAAACTTCCAGAAGACCACTCCTGAAGGCGTCGGTGCCTTAACAATTATTCCGTGCAGCAATGATCATCTAGGAAGAGCCAACTGTACGTGTCGCTCCACCACACAACTTTTTTTGATATTGTTTTACCTAAATTTCCATTACCTCTTCGTTACAAGAATACTGATGGTTTTCACCTGATCTGCTTCGTCCAGCAGCGATAGTAGTAAGTAAATCGACGACAGTTTCATTAAAAGTAGGTCAGACACAGAAATCGGAGTTACGTGTAGCTCATGTTATTACGCTTTCAAATGCAGTTCTCCGGCTGGGAGTAGTGGCGTACTCCTGTAATCCAAGCGTCTGGGAGGCCGTTGTTGTGGAAGAGATCTGGGAACAACTACAGATTCGGCCGTTTCATCAGCTCAGGAACGACCGCGACGCCTTCATCGAGCTCTGCAGATTGACCAGATAGCAGTGCGGAATTTTCGGCTAGTGGTGGCTCGGGGTTAAGAGAAGTCGAGAGCAGTGAGCAAAACTACATCGGGAAACCGAAACAGACGACTCATAACGAAAAGATTGCGGAATGTACTGCAAAAGCAAAACTTCGAGAAGACGAACTCTGAAGCCGTCGGTGCCTTAACAATCATTCCGTGCAGCAACGATAATCTGGCGAGAGCGAGGCGTGGGTGTCGCTCGACCACACAACACATTTTATATAATGTTCTACTTATTCTAAACTTGCGTTTCCAGATCATCAGTAAAATACTGTGTGATTTACACCTGGTTTCCTTCTTCCAAAAGCGATATTAAGAAGTACATCGACTGCAGCGTCATTGACGGTCGTGGGTCCGGGCGCCGGCGCGCCAGCGGTGGCCTGACGGAGCTGCTGGTGCCTTCATGTAGAGCTACCGCTGAGTCCGGGCTCCTCGCCGCTAACGAAGTGATTGCTTTTGGTGACATCATTTGCAATAGCGACTGCGCGAATTGACGGTACCTCGTATGGAAAGAATGAGAAGCTGATGCTGCTGAGGACTCGGCCGCGAGCATTTCCGACGACTTCTTGGGCTCTCATTCGTGATGGCATTCAGACAGGCAAGGGTGCTGTCGATTGTTGCATACGAATGCGAAATACCTGCATTGTGCGTTTCCGCAAAGTGATTTTTACGCCAAAGTTGCGATCGTCCTACAAGTTGTGTCAGATGTGGAGCACAGAGCGTAGCAGTTTCCGTGGTGTAGCGGTTATCACGTCTGCCTAACACGCAGAAGGTCCCCGGTTCGATTCCGGGCGGAAACACTTTTTCGTCGCACTCAACAAGACCCTTGCTACAATCTCTACTGTGACCATTTAAATCAATTTCAAACGGCCCACCACCAGGGCTCAGATGATACATGAAACTCTTTCAGAACCGGCTACTTGGTTTTTGTGCTTACCTGGAGGGCTGGAAATGCGCGGAACAGCCGCCGGCATGACGGTAGTTGCCACACGTTTGCACAAAACGCAAGGGCTCGTCCGGGATTTGAACCCGGGACCTCCTGCACCCGAAGCAGGAATCATACCCCTAGACCAACGAGCCTGTTCGTAGCGTCTAAGCGCTGCACATGACTGACGCCTCCGTTCTTGGTATCACCATGCAGAGCTGCCGCTCACCCAGCGTTTTCCCTGGCTGTTGCGGTTTGATTGTTTTCATCGATGTCTTTTACAATAGCAAACTTCTAGAATCGGAGGGAGCTCGTAGGCGATGCCTTTGCTTACGCAGGAAAAATCTGTTGCCACTACGGGTTTCTAGGTAGAACAGCCGCAGAGCCGTCGTTTCCGTGGTGTAGCGGTTATCACGTCTGCTTTACACGCAGAAGGTCCCCGGTTCGATCCCGGGCGGAAACACGACTTTTTTTAAACCCCTTTTCGGATTCCATTTCCGAGATTACGTCACGTCTGCGTATGCATGGATAATAAATGTCGTGTGCTACACGGATATCGCTTCATTTTACTGTCAAATGCTCTTGCTCCCATAGTGTACCGGTATTCAGTAACTCAGAACGCTCGTAGCTCCATTCTGGCCGGCAAAGTTTATAATCCATTTCTTCAGGACTACTTCAAGTGCGCTTCATACTGGCTTTCCTGAGCTCACTGCACTCGCCTTGTCACAGCTCTGTTGAAGTGTGAACGTAACTAATAGTGAGAAACTCTTAACTACGCTCAGTCTTGTATCCCACCCTTTGGTTGTTGTCGTCGCTAATCAGATGAAGGTAGACTGCTCCACGATTGAGGTTCGTCTCCACTCACGGTGCACATGTTCTGCAAACACAACCTTTGTTTTCCGTTGCATGCAAGATTACTGTCGGCTCTTCTACAGCATCGACCCATGTAATTTACTGGTGTCAGATTCTTGCCATATCAAACGGTCCCTTCATCACCGTAGTGCTACACAAAGCGTGCTGCGGCAGGCATCTATTCTTCATTGCAGAGCTGCAAACGTGGGTGAGCTCCACCTACTCTTCAGCACGGTCAAAACGGTAGGGCTCGTCCGGGATTTGAACCCGGGACCTCCTGCACCCAAAGCAGGAATCATACCCCTAGACCAACGAGCCACCTGCCAGTAGCAATGAAGCTAATCCCAAGCAGTCCAGCTCCGAGGAACACTAACTTCCATGTAAATCAGAAACAAAAGCGCTTTCTGAAGGCAGCGCTCACCACTGATGGGAAGAATATGAAAGGCAATGAATATAGAGTGAATAATTTCATCGCGCTCTGCAGATGAACAGACGGTGGTGTTTCACTTTCGTCATGTGCTTTCTCAGTGTCAAGGGAAGGCATGTGCACTAAACAAAAGAACATCGGGAATCCGAAACACCAACTCATAACGAAAAGATTGCGGAATATACTGCAAGCAAAACTTCCAGAAGACCACTCCTGAAGGCGTCGGTGCCTTAACAATTATTCCGTGCAGCAATGATCATCTAGGAAGAGCCAACTGTACGTGTCGCTCCACCACACAACTTTTTTTGATATTGTTTTACCTAAATTTCCATTACCTCTTCGTTACAAGAATACTGATGGTTTTCACCTGATCTGCTTCGTCCAGCAGCGATAGTAGTAAGTAAATCGACGACAGTTTCATTAAAAGTAGGTCAGACACAGAAATCGGAGTTACGTGTAGCTCATGTTATTACGCTTTCAAATGCAGTTCTCCGGCTGGGAGTAGTGGCGTACTCCTGTAATCCAAGCGTCTGGGAGGCCGTTGTTGTGGAAGAGATCTGGGAACAACTACAGATTCGGCCGTTTCATCAGCTCAGGAACGACCGCGACGCCTTCATCGAGCTCTGCAGATTGACCAGATAGCAGTGCGGAATTTTCGGCTAGTGGTGGCTCGGGGTTAAGAGAAGTCGAGAGCAGTGAGCAAAACTACATCGGGAAACCGAAACAGACGACTCATAACGAAAAGATTGCGGAATGTACTGCAAAAGCAAAACTTCGAGAAGACGAACTCTGAAGCCGTCGGTGCCTTAACAATCATTCCGCGCAGCAACGATAATCTGGCGAGAGCGAGGCGTGGGTGTCGCTCGACCACACAACACATTTTATATAATGTTCTACTTATTCTAAACTTGCGTTTCCAGATCATCAGTAAAATACTGTGTGATTTACACCTGGTTTCCTTCTTCCAAAAGCGATATTAAGAAGTACATCGACTGCAGCGTCATTGACGGTCGTGGGTCCGGGCGCCGGCGCGCCAGCGGTGGCCTGACGGAGCTGCTGGTGCCTTCATGTAGAGCTACCGCTGAGTCCGGGCTCCTCGCCGCTAACGAAGTGATTGCTTTTGGTGACATCATTTGCAATAGCGACTGCGCGAATTGACGGTACCTCGTATGGAAAGAATGAGAAGCTGATGCTGCTGAGGACTCGGCCGCGAGCATTTCCGACGACTTCTTGGGCTCTCATTCGTGATGGCATTCAGACAGGCAAGGGTGCTGTCGATTGTTGCATACGAATGCGAAATACCTGCATTGTGCGTTTCCGCAAAGTGATTTTTACGCCAAAGTTGCGATCGTCCTACAAGTTGTGTCAGATGTGGAGCACAGAGCGTAGCAGTTTCCGTGGTGTAGCGGTTATCACGTCTGCCTAACACGCAGAAGGTCCCCGGTTCGATTCCGGGCGGAAACACTTTTTCGTCGCACTCAACAAGACCCTTGCTACAATCTCTACTGTGACCATTTAAATCAATTTCAAACGGCCCACCACCAGGGCTCAGATGATACATGAAACTCTTTCAGAACCGGCTACTTGGTTTTTGTGCTTACCTGGAGGGCTGGAAATGCGCGGAACAGCCGCCGGCATGACGGTAGTTGCCACACGTTTGCACAAAACGCAAGGGCTCGTCCGGGATTTGAACCCGGGACCTCCTGCACCCGAAGCAGGAATCATACCCCTAGACCAACGAGCCTGTTCGTAGCGTCTAAGCGCTGCACATGACTGACGCCTCCGTTCTTGGTATCACCATGCAGAGCTGCCGCTCACCCAGCGTTTTCCCTGGCTGTTGCGGTTTGATTGTTTTCATCGATGTCTTTTACAATAGCAAACTTCTAGAATCGGAGGGAGCTCGTAGGCGATGCCTTTGCTTACGCAGGAAAAATCTGTTGCCACTACGGGTTTCTAGGTAGAACAGCCGCAGAGCCGTCGTTTCCGTGGTGTAGCGGTTATCACGTCTGCTTTACACGCAGAAGGTCCCCGGTTCGATCCCGGGCGGAAACACGACTTTTTTTAAACCCCTTTTCGGATTCCATTTCCGAGATTACGTCACGTCTGCGTATGCATGGATAATAAATGTCGTGTGCTACACGGATATCGCTTCATTTTACTGTCAAATGCTCTTGCTCCCATAGTGTACCGGTATTCAGTAACTCAGAACGCTCGTAGCTCCATTCTGGCCGGCAAAGTTTATAATCCATTTCTTCAGGACTACTTCAAGTGCGCTTCATACTGGCTTTCCTGAGCTCACTGCACTCGCCTTGTCACAGCTCTGTTGAAGTGTGAACGTAACTAATAGTGAGAAACTCTTAACTACGCTCAGTCTTGTATCCCACCCTTTGGTTGTTGTCGTCGCTAATCAGATGAAGGTAGACTGCTCCACGATTGAGGTTCGTCTCCACTCACGGTGCACATGTTCTGCAAACACAACCTTTGTTTTCCGTTGCATGCAAGATTACTGTCGGCTCTTCTACAGCATCGACCCATGTAATTTACTGGTGTCAGATTCTTGCCATATCAAACGGTCCCTTCATCACCGTAGTGCTACACAAAGCGTGCTGCGGCAGGCATCTATTCTTCATTGCAGAGCTGCAAACGTGGGTGAGCTCCACCTACTCTTCAGCACGGTCAAAACGGTAGGGCTCGTCCGGGATTTGAACCCGGGACCTCCTGCACCCAAAGCAGGAATCATACCCCTAGACCAACGAGCCACCTGCCAGTAGCAATGAAGCTAATCCCAAGCAGTCCAGCTCCGAGGAACACTAACTTCCATGTAAATCAGAAACAAAAGCGCTTTCTGAAGGCAGCGCTCACCACTGATGGGAAGAATATGAAAGGCAATGAATATAGAGTGAATAATTTCATCGCGCTCTGCAGATGAACAGACGGTGGTGTTTCACTTTCGTCATGTGCTTTCTCAGTGTCAAGGGAAGGCATGTGCACTAAACAAAAGAACATCGGGAATCCGAAACACCAACTCATAACGAAAAGATTGCGGAATATACTGCAAGCAAAACTTCCAGAAGACCACTCCTGAAGGCGTCGGTGCCTTAACAATTATTCCGTGCAGCAATGATCATCTAGGAAGAGCCAACTGTACGTGTCGCTCCACCACACAACTTTTTTTGATATTGTTTTACCTAAATTTCCATTACCTCTTCGTTACAAGAATACTGATGGTTTTCACCTGATCTGCTTCGTCCAGCAGCGATAGTAGTAAGTAAATCGACGACAGTTTCATTAAAAGTAGGTCAGACACAGAAATCGGAGTTACGTGTAGCTCATGTTATTACGCTTTCAAATGCAGTTCTCCGGCTGGGAGTAGTGGCGTACTCCTGTAATCCAAGCGTCTGGGAGGCCGTTGTTGTGGAAGAGATCTGGGAACAACTACAGATTCGGCCGTTTCATCAGCTCAGGAACGACCGCGACGCCTTCATCGAGCTCTGCAGATTGACCAGATAGCAGTGCGGAATTTTCGGCTAGTGGTGGCTCGGGGTTAAGAGAAGTCGAGAGCAGTGAGCAAAACTACATCGGGAAACCGAAACAGACGACTCATAACGAAAAGATTGCGGAATGTACTGCAAAAGCAAAACTTCGAGAAGACGAACTCTGAAGCCGTCGGTGCCTTAACAATCATTCCGCGCAGCAACGATAATCTGGCGAGAGCGAGGCGTGGGTGTCGCTCGACCACACAACACATTTTATATAATGTTCTACTTATTCTAAACTTGCGTTTCCAGATCATCAGTAAAATACTGTGTGATTTACACCTGGTTTCCTTCTTCCAAAAGCGATATTAAGAAGTACATCGACTGCAGCGTCATTGACGGTCGTGGGTCCGGGCGCCGGCGCGCCAGCGGTGGCCTGACGGAGCTGCTGGTGCCTTCATGTAGAGCTACCGCTGAGTCCGGGCTCCTCGCCGCTAACGAAGTGATTGCTTTTGGTGACATCATTTGCAATAGCGACTGCGCGAATTGACGGTACCTCGTATGGAAAGAATGAGAAGCTGATGCTGCTGAGGACTCGGCCGCGAGCATTTCCGACGACTTCTTGGGCTCTCATTCGTGATGGCATTCAGACAGGCAAGGGTGCTGTCGATTGTTGCATACGAATGCGAAATACCTGCATTGTGCGTTTCCGCAAAGTGATTTTTACGCCAAAGTTGCGATCGTCCTACAAGTTGTGTCAGATGTGGAGCACAGAGCGTAGCAGTTTCCGTGGTGTAGCGGTTATCACGTCTGCCTAACACGCAGAAGGTCCCCGGTTCGATTCCGGGCGGAAACACTTTTTCGTCGCACTCAACAAGACCCTTGCTACAATCTCTACTGTGACCATTTAAATCAATTTCAAACGGCCCACCACCAGGGCTCAGATGATACATGAAACTCTTTCAGAACCGGCTACTCGGTTTTTGTGCTTACCTGGAGGGCTGGAAATGCGCGGAACAGCCGCCGGCATGACGGTAGTTGCCACACGTTTGCACAAAACGCAAGGGCTCGTCCGGGATTTGAACCCGGGACCTCCTGCACCCGAAGCAGGAATCATACCCCTAGACCAACGAGCCTGTTCGTAGCGTCTAAGCGCTGCACATGACTGACGCCTCCGTTCTTGGTATCACCATGCAGAGCTGCCGCTCACCCAGCGTTTTCCCTGGCTGTTGCGGTTTGATTGTTTTCATCGATGTCTTTTACAATAGCAAACTTCTAGAATCGGAGGGAGCTCGTAGGCGATGCCTTTGCTTACGCAGGAAAAATCTGTTGCCACTACGGGTTTCTAGGTAGAACAGCCGCAGAGCCGTCGTTTCCGTGGTGTAGCGGTTATCACGTCTGCTTTACACGCAGAAGGTCCCCGGTTCGATCCCGGGCGGAAACACGACTTTTTTTAAACCCCTTTTCGGATTCCATTTCCGAGATTACGTCACGTCTGCGTATGCATGGATAATAAATGTCGTGTGCTACACGGATATCGCTTCATTTTACTGTCAAATGCTCTTGCTCCCATAGTGTACCGGTATTCAGTAACTCAGAACGCTCGTAGCTCCATTCTGGCCGGCAAAGTTTATAATCCATTTCTTCAGGACTACTTCAAGTGCGCTTCATACTGGCTTTCCTGAGCTCACTGCACTCGCCTTGTCACAGCTCTGTTGAAGTGTGAACGTAACTAATAGTGAGAAACTCTTAACTACGCTCAGTCTTGTATCCCACCCTTTGGTTGTTGTCGTCGCTAATCAGATGAAGGTAGACTGCTCCACGATTGAGGTTCGTCTCCACTCACGGTGCACATGTTCTGCAAACACAACCTTTGTTTTCCGTTGCATGCAAGATTACTGTCGGCTCTTCTACAGCATCGACCCATGTAATTTACTGGTGTCAGATTCTTGCCATATCAAACGGTCCCTTCATCACCGTAGTGCTACACAAAGCGTGCTGCGGCAGGCATCTATTCTTCATTGCAGAGCTGCAAACGTGGGTGAGCTCCACCTACTCTTCAGCACGGTCAAAACGGTAGGGCTCGTCCGGGATTTGAACCCGGGACCTCCTGCACCCAAAGCAGGAATCATACCCCTAGACCAACGAGCCACCTGCCAGTAGCAATGAAGCTAATCCCAAGCAGTCCAGCTCCGAGGAACACTAACTTCCATGTAAATCAGAAACAAAAGCGCTTTCTGAAGGCAGCGCTCACCACTGATGGGAAGAATATGAAAGGCAATGAATATAGAGTGAATAATTTCATCGCGCTCTGCAGATGAACAGACGGTGGTGTTTCACTTTCGTCATGTGCTTTCTCAGTGTCAAGGGAAGGCATGTGCACTAAACAAAAGAACATCGGGAATCCGAAACACCAACTCATAACGAAAAGATTGCGGAATATACTGCAAGCAAAACTTCCAGAAGACCACTCCTGAAGGCGTCGGTGCCTTAACAATTATTCCGTGCAGCAATGATCATCTAGGAAGAGCCAACTGTACGTGTCGCTCCACCACACAACTTTTTTTGATATTGTTTTACCTAAATTTCCATTACCTCTTCGTTACAAGAATACTGATGGTTTTCACCTGATCTGCTTCGTCCAGCAGCGATAGTAGTAAGTAAATCGACGACAGTTTCATTAAAAGTAGGTCAGACACAGAAATCGGAGTTACGTGTAGCTCATGTTATTACGCTTTCAAATGCAGTTCTCCGGCTGGGAGTAGTGGCGTACTCCTGTAATCCAAGCGTCTGGGAGGCCGTTGTTGTGGAAGAGATCTGGGAACAACTACAGATTCGGCCGTTTCATCAGTTCAGGAACGACCGCGACGCCTTCATCGAGCTCTGCAGATTGACCAGATAGCAGTGCGGAATTTTCGGCTAGTGGTGGCTCGGGGTTAAGAGAAGTCGAGAGCAGTGAGCAAAACTACATCGGGAAACCGAAACAGACGACTCATAACGAAAAGATTGCGGAATGTACTGCAAAAGCAAAACTTCGAGAAGACGAACTCTGAAGCCGTCGGTGCCTTAACAATCATTCCGTGCAGCAACGATAATCTGGCGAGAGCGAGGCGTGGGTGTCGCTCGACCACACAACACATTTTATATAATGTTCTACTTATTCTAAACTTGCGTTTCCAGATCATCAGTAAAATACTGTGTGATTTACACCTGGTTTCCTTCTTCCAAAAGCGATATTAAGAAGTACATCGACTGCAGCGTCATTGACGGTCGTGGGTCCGGGCGCCGGCGCGCCAGCGGTGGCCTGACGGAGCTGCTGGTGCCTTCATGTAGAGCTACCGCTGAGTCCGGGCTCCTCGCCGCTAACGAAGTGATTGCTTTTGGTGACATCATTTGCAATAGCGACTGCGCGAATTGACGGTACCTCGTATGGAAAGAATGAGAAGCTGATGCTGCTGAGGACTCGGCCGCGAGCATTTCCGACGACTTCTTGGGCTCTCATTCGTGATGGCATCCAGACAGGCAAGGGTGCTGTCGATTGTTGCATACGAATGCGAAATACCTGCATTGTGCGTTTCCGCAAAGTGATTTTTACGCCAAAGTTGCGATCGTCCTACAAGTTGTGTCAGATGTGGAGCACAGAGCGTAGCAGTTTCCGTGGTGTAGCGGTTATCACGTCTGCCTAACACGCAGAAGGTCCCCGGTTCGATTCCGGGCGGAAACACTTTTTCGTCGCACTCAACAAGACCCTTGCTACAATCTCTACTGTGACCATTTAAATCAATTTCAAACGGCCCACCACCAGGGCTCAGATGATACATGAAACTCTTTCAGAACCGGCTACTTGGTTTTTGTGCTTACCTGGAGGGCTGGAAATGCGCGGAACAGCCGCCGGCATGACGGTAGTTGCCACACGTTTGCACAAAACGCAAGGGCTCGTCCGGGATTTGAACCCGGGACCTCCTGCACCCGAAGCAGGAATCATACCCCTAGACCAACGAGCCTGTTCGTAGCGTCTAAGCGCTGCACATGACTGACGCCTCCGTTCTTGGTATCACCATGCAGAGCTGCCGCTCACCCAGCGTTTTCCCTGGCTGTTGCGGTTTGATTGTTTTCATCGATGTCTTTTACAATAGCAAACTTCTAGAATCGGAGGGAGCTCGTAGGCGATGCCTTTGCTTACGCAGGAAAAATCTGTTGCCACTACGGGTTTCTAGGTAGAACAGCCGCAGAGCCGTCGTTTCCGTGGTGTAGCGGTTATCACGTCTGCTTTACACGCAGAAGGTCCCCGGTTCGATCCCGGGCGGAAACACGACTTTTTTTAAACCCCTTTTCGGATTCCATTTCCGAGATTACGTCACGTCTGCGTATGCATGGATAATAAATGTCGTGTGCTACACGGATATCGCTTCATTTTACTGTCAAATGCTCTTGCTCCCATAGTGTACCGGTATTCAGTAACTCAGAACGCTCGTAGCTCCATTCTGGCCGGCAAAGTTTATAATCCATTTCTTCAGGACTACTTCAAGTGCGCTTCATACTGGCTTTCCTGAGCTCACTGCACTCGCCTTGTCACAGCTCTGTTGAAGTGTGAACGTAACTAATAGTGAGAAACTCTTAACTACGCTCAGTCTTGTATCCCACCCTTTGGTTGTTGTCGTCGCTAATCAGATGAAGGTAGACTGCTCCACGATTGAGGTTCGTCTCCACTCACGGTGCACATGTTCTGCAAACACAACCTTTGTTTTCCGTTGCATGCAAGATTACTGTCGGCTCTTCTACAGCATCGACCCATGTAATTTACTGGTGTCAGATTCTTGCCATATCAAACGGTCCCTTCATCACCGTAGTGCTACACAAAGCGTGCTGCGGCAGGCATCTATTCTTCATTGCAGAGCTGCAAACGTGGGTGAGCTCCACCTACTCTTCAGCACGGTCAAAACGGTAGGGCTCGTCCGGGATTTGAACCCGGGACCTCCTGCACCCAAAGCAGGAATCATACCCCTAGACCAACGAGCCACCTGCCAGTAGCAATGAAGCTAATCCCAAGCAGTCCAGCTCCGAGGAACACTAACTTCCATGTAAATCAGAAACAAAAGCGCTTTCTGAAGGCAGCGCTCACCACTGATGGGAAGAATATGAAAGGCAATGAATATAGAGTGAATAATTTCTTCGCGCTCTGCAGATGAACAGACGGTGGTGTTTCACTTTCGTCATGTGCTTTCTCAGTGTCAAGGGAAGGCATGTGCACTAAACAAAAGAACATCGGGAATCCGAAACACCAACTCATAACGAAAAGATTGCGGAATATACTGCAAGCAAAACTTCCAGAAGACCACTCCTGAAGGCGTCGGTGCCTTAACAATTATTCCGTGCAGCAATGATCATCTAGGAAGAGCCAACTGTACGTGTCGCTCCACCACACAACTTTTTTTGATATTGTTTTACCTAAATTTCCATTACCTCTTCGTTACAAGAATACTGATGGTTTTCACCTGATCTGCTTCGTCCAGCAGCGATAGTAGTAAGTAAATCGACGACAGTTTCATTAAAAGTAGGTCAGACACAGAAATCGGAGTTACGTGTAGCTCATGTTATTACGCTTTCAAATGCAGTTCTCCGGCTGGGAGTAGTGGCGTACTCCTGTAATCCAAGCGTCTGGGAGGCCGTTGTTGTGGAAGAGATCTGGGAACAACTACAGATTCGGCCGTTTCATCAGCTCAGGAACGACCACGACGCCTTCATCGAGCTCTGCAGATTGACCAGATAGCAGTGCGGAATTTTCGGCTAGTGGTGGCTCGGGGTTAAGAGAAGTCGAGAGCAGTGAGCAAAACTACATCGGGAAACCGAAACAGACGACTCATAACGAAAAGATTGCGGAATGTACTGCAAAAGCAAAACTTCGAGAAGACGAACTCTGAAGCCGTCGGTGCCTTAACAATCATTCCGTGCAGCAACGATAATCTGGCGAGAGCGAGGCGTGGGTGTCGCTCGACCACACAACACATTTTATATAATGTTCTACTTATTCTAAACTTGCGTTTCCAGATCATCAGTAAAATACTGTGTGATTTACACCTGGTTTCCTTCTTCCAAAAGCGATATTAAGAAGTACATCGACTGCAGCGTCATTGACGGTCGTGGGTCCGGGCGCCGGCGCGCCAGCGGTGGCCTGACGGAGCTGCTGGTGCCTTCATGTAGAGCTACCGCTGAGTCCGGGCTCCTCGCCGCTAACGAAGTGATTGCTTTTGGTGACATCATTTGCAATAGCGACTGCGCGAATTGACGGTACCTCGTATGGAAAGAATGAGAAGCTGATGCTGCTGAGGACTCGGCCGCGAGCATTTCCGACGACTTCTTGGGCTCTCATTCGTGATGGCATCCAGACAGGCAAGGGTGCTGTCGATTGTTGCATACGAATGCGAAATACCTGCATTGTGCGTTTCCGCAAAGTGATTTTTACGCCAAAGTTGCGATCGTCCTACAAGTTGTGTCAGATGTGGAGCACAGAGCGTAGCAGTTTCCGTGGTGTAGCGGTTATCACGTCTGCCTAACACGCAGAAGGTCCCCGGTTCGATTCCGGGCGGAAACACTTTTTCGTCGCACTCAACAAGACCCTTGCTACAATCTCTACTGTGACCATTTAAATCAATTTCAAACGGCCCACCACCAGGGCTCAGATGATACATGAAACTCTTTCAGAACCGGCTACTTGGTTTTTGTGCTTACCTGGAGGGCTGGAAATGCGCGGAACAGCCGCCGGCATGACGGTAGTTGCCACACGTTTGCACAAAACGCAAGGGCTCGTCCGGGATTTGAACCCGGGACCTCCTGCACCCGAAGCAGGAATCATACCCCTAGACCAACGAGCCTGTTCGTAGCGTCTAAGCGCTGCACATGACTGACGCCTCCGTTCTTGGTATCACCATGCAGAGCTGCCGCTCACCCAGCGTTTTCCCTGGCTGTTGCGGTTTGATTGTTTTCATCGATGTCTTTTACAATAGCAAACTTCTAGAATCGGAGGGAGCTCGTAGGCGATGCCTTTGCTTACGCAGGAAAAATCTGTTGCCACTACGGGTTTCTAGGTAGAACAGCCGCAGAGCCGTCGTTTCCGTGGTGTAGCGGTTATCACGTCTGCTTTACACGCAGAAGGTCCCCGGTTCGATCCCGGGCGGAAACACGACTTTTTTTAAACCCCTTTTCGGATTCCATTTCCGAGATTACGTCACGTCTGCGTATGCATGGATAATAAATGTCGTGTGCTACACGGATATCGCTTCATTTTACTGTCAAATGCTCTTGCTCCCATAGTGTACCGGTATTCAGTAACTCAGAACGCTCGTAGCTCCGTTCTGGCCGGCAAAGTTTATAATCCATTTCTTCAGGACTACTTCAAGTGCGCTTCATACTGGCTTTCCTGAGCTCACTGCACTCGCCTTGTCACAGCTCTGTTGAAGTGTGAACGTAACTAATAGTGAGAAACTCTTAACTACGCTTAGTCTTGTATCCCACCCTTTGGTTGTTGTCGTCGCTAATCAGATGAAGGTAGACTGCTCCACGATTGAGGTTCGTCTCCACTCACGGTGCACATGTTCTGCAAACACAACCTTTGTTTTCCGTTGCATGCAAGATTACTGTCGGCTCTTCTACAGCATCGACCCATGTAATTTACTGGTGTCAGATTCTTGCCATATCAAACGGTCCCTTCATCACCGTAGTGCTACACAAAGCGTGCTGCGGCAGGCATCTATTCTTCATTGCAGAGCTGCAAACGTGGGTGAGCTCCACCTACTCTTCAGCACGGTCAAAACGGTAGGGCTCGTCCGGGATTTGAACCCGGGACCTCCTGCACCCAAAGCAGGAATCATACCCCTAGACCAACGAGCCACCTGCCAGTAGCAATGAAGCTAATCCCAAGCAGTCCAGCTCCGAGGAACACTAACTTCCATGTAAATCAGAAACAAAAGCGCTTTCTGAAGGCAGCGCTCACCACTGATGGGAAGAATATGAAAGGCAATGAATATAGAGTGAATAATTTCATCGCGCTCTGCAGATGAACAGACGGTGGTGTTTCACTTTCGTCATGTGCTTTCTCAGTGTCAAGGGAAGGCATGTGCACTAAACAAAAGAACATCGGGAATCCGAAACACCAACTCATAACGAAAAGATTGCGGAATATACTGCAAGCAAAACTTCCAGAAGACCACTCCTGAAGGCGTCGGTGCCTTAACAATTATTCCGTGCAGCAATGATCATCTAGGAAGAGCCAACTGTACGTGTCGCTCCACCACACAACTTTTTTTGATATTGTTTTACCTAAATTTCCATTACCTCTTCGTTACAAGAATACTGATGGTTTTCACCTGATCTGCTTCGTCCAGCAGCGATAGTAGTAAGTAAATCGACGACAGTTTCATTAAAAGTAGGTCAGACACAGAAATCGGAGTTACGTGTAGCTCATGTTATTACGCTTTCAAATGCAGTTCTCCGGCTGGGAGTAGTGGCGTACTCCTGTAATCCAAGCGTCTGGGAGGCCGTTGTTGTGGAAGAGATCTGGGAACAACTACAGATTCGGCCGTTTCATCAGCTCAGGAACGACCGCGACGCCTTCATCGAGCTCTGCAGATTGACCAGATAGCAGTGCGGAATTTTCGGCTAGTGGTGGCTCGGGGTTAAGAGAAGTCGAGAGCAGTGAGCAAAACTACATCGGGAAACCGAAACAGACGACTCATAACGAAAAGATTGCGGAATGTACTGCAAAAGCAAAACTTCGAGAAGACGAACTCTGAAGCCGTCGGTGCCTTAACAATCATTCCGTGCAGCAACGATAATCTGGCGAGAGCGAGGCGTGGGTGTCGCTCGACCACACAACACATTTTATATAATGTTCTACTTATTCTAAACTTGCGTTTCCAGATCATCAGTAAAATACTGTGTGATTTACACCTGGTTTCCTTCTTCCAAAAGCGATATTAAGAAGTACATCGACTGCAGCGTCATTGACGGTCGTGGGTCCGGGCGCCGGCGCGCCAGCGGTGGCCTGACGGAGCTGCTGGTGCCTTCATGTAGAGCTACCGCTGAGTCCGGGCTCCTCGCCGCTAACGAAGTGATTGCTTTTGGTGACATCATTTGCAATAGCGACTGCGCGAATTGACGGTACCTCGTATGGAAAGAATGAGAAGCTGATGCTGCTGAGGACTCGGCCGCGAGCATTTCCGACGACTTCTTGGGCTCTCATTCGTGATGGCATTCAGACAGGCAAGGGTGCTGTCGATTGTTGCATACGAATGCGAAATACCTGCATTGTGCGTTTCCGCAAAGTGATTTTTACGCCAAAGTTGCGATCGTCCTACAAGTTGTGTCAGATGTGGAGCACAGAGCGTAGCAGTTTCCGTGGTGTAGCGGTTATCACGTCTGCCTAACACGCAGAAGGTCCCCGGTTCGATTCCGGGCGGAAACACTTTTTCGTCGCACTCAACAAGACCCTTGCTACAATCTCTACTGTGACCATTTAAATCAATTTCAAACGGCCCACCACCAGGGCTCAGATGATACATGAAACTCTTTCAGAACCGGCTACTTGGTTTTTGTGCTTACCTGGAGGGCTGGAAATGCGCGGAACAGCCGCCGGCATGACGGTAGTTGCCACACGTTTGCACAAAACGCAAGGGCTCGTCCGGGATTTGAACCCGGGACCTCCTGCACCCGAAGCAGGAATCATACCCCTAGACCAACGAGCCTGTTCGTAGCGTCTAAGCGCTGCACATGACTGACGCCTCCGTTCTTGGTATCACCATGCAGAGCTGCCGCTCACCCAGCGTTTTCCCTGGCTGTTGCGGTTTGATTGTTTTCATCGATGTCTTTTACAATAGCAAACTTCTAGAATCGGAGGGAGCTCGTAGGCGATGCCTTTGCTTACGCAGGAAAAATCTGTTGCCACTACGGGTTTCTAGGTAGAACAGCCGCAGAGCCGTCGTTTCCGTGGTGTAGCGGTTATCACGTCTGCTTTACACGCAGAAGGTCCCCGGTTCGATCCCGGGCGGAAACACGACTTTTTTTAAACCCCTTTTCGGATTCCATTTCCGAGATTACGTCACGTCTGCGTATGCATGGATAATAAATGTCGTGTGCTACACGGATATCGCTTCATTTTACTGTCAAATGCTCTTGCTCCCATAGTGTACCGGTATTCAGTAACTCAGAACGCTCGTAGCTCCATTCTGGCCGGCAAAGTTTATAATCCATTTCTTCAGGACTACTTCAAGTGCGCTTCATACTGGCTTTCCTGAGCTCACTGCACTCGCCTTGTCACAGCTCTGTTGAAGTGTGAACGTAACTAATAGTGAGAAACTCTTAACTACGCTCAGTCTTGTATCCCACCCTTTGGTTGTTGTCGTCGCTAATCAGATGAAGGTAGACTGCTCCACGATTGAGGTTCGTCTCCACTCACGGTGCACATGTTCTGCAAACACAACCTTTGTTTTCCGTTGCATGCAAGATTACTGTCGGCTCTTCTACAGCATCGACCCATGTAATTTACTGGTGTCAGATTCTTGCCATATCAAACGGTCCCTTCATCACCGTAGTGCTACACAAAGCGTGCTGCGGCAGGCATCTATTCTTCATTGCAGAGCTGCAAACGTGGGTGAGCTCCACCTACTCTTCAGCACGGTCAAAACGGTAGGGCTCGTCCGGGATTTGAACCCGGGACCTCCTGCACCCAAAGCAGGAATCATACCCCTAGACCAACGAGCCACCTGCCAGTAGCAATGAAGCTAATCCCAAGCAGTCCAGCTCCGAGGAACACTAACTTCCATGTAAATCAGAAACAAAAGCGCTTTCTGAAGGCAGCGCTCACCACTGATGGGAAGAATATGAAAGGCAATGAATATAGAGTGAATAATTTCATCGCGCTCTGCAGATGAACAGACGGTGGTGTTTCACTTTCGTCATGTGCTTTCTCAGTGTCAAGGGAAGGCATGTGCACTAAACAAAAGAACATCGGGAATCCGAAACACCAACTCATAACGAAAAGATTGCGGAATATACTGCAAGCAAAACTTCCAGAAGACCACTCCTGAAGGCGTCGGTGCCTTAACAATTATTCCGTGCAGCAATGATCATCTAGGAAGAGCCAACTGTACGTGTCGCTCCACCACACAACTTTTTTTGATATTGTTTTACCTAAATTTCCATTACCTCTTCGTTACAAGAATACTGATGGTTTTCACCTGATCTGCTTCGTCCAGCAACGATAGTAGTAAGTAAATCGACGACAGTTTCATTAAAAGTAGGTCAGACACAGAAATCGGAGTTACGTGTAGCTCATGTTATTACGCTTTCAAATGCAGTTCTCCGGCTGGGAGTAGTGGCGTACTCCTGTAATCCAAGCGTCTGGGAGGCCGTTGTTGTGGAAGAGATCTGGGAACAACTACAGATTCGGCCGTTTCATCAGCTCAGGAACGACCGCGACGCCTTCATCGAGCTCTGCAGATTGACCAGATAGCAGTGCGGAATTTTCGGCTAGTGGTGGCTCGGGGTTAAGAGAAGTCGAGAGCAGTGAGCAAAACTACATCGGGAAACCGAAACAGACGACTCATAACGAAAAGATTGCGGAATGTACTGCAAAAGCAAAACTTCGAGAAGACGAACTCTGAAGCCGTCGGTGCCTTAACAATCATTCCGCGCAGCAACGATAATCTGGCGAGAGCGAGGCGTGGGTGTCGCTCGACCACACAACACATTTTATATAATGTTCTACTTATTCTAAACTTGCGTTTCCAGATCATCAGTAAAATACTGTGTGATTTACACCTGGTTTCCTTCTTCCAAAAGCGATATTAAGAAGTACATCGACTGCAGCGTCATTGACGGTCGTGGGTCCGGGCGCCGGCGCGCCAGCGGTGGCCTGACGGAGCTGCTGGTGCCTTCATGTAGAGCTACCGCTGAGTCCGGGCTCCTCGCCGCTAACGAAGTGATTGCTTTTGGTGACATCATTTGCAATAGCGACTGCGCGAATTGACGGTACCTCGTATGGAAAGAATGAGAAGCTGATGCTGCTGAGGACTCGGCCGCGAGCATTTCCGACGACTTCTTGGGCTCTCATTCGTGATGGCATCCAGACAGGCAAGGGTGCTGTCGATTGTTGCATACGAATGCGAAATACCTGCATTGTGCGTTTCCGCAAAGTGATTTTTACGCCAAAGTTGCGATCGTCCTACAAGTTGTGTCAGATGTGGAGCACAGAGCGTAGCAGTTTCCGTGGTGTAGCGGTTATCACGTCTGCCTAACACGCAGAAGGTCCCCGGTTCGATTCCGGGCGGAAACACTTTTTCGTCGCACTCAACAAGACCCTTGCTACAATCTCTACTGTGACCATTTAAATCAATTTCAAACGGCCCACCACCAGGGCTCAGATGATACATGAAACTCTTTCAGAACCGGCTACTTGGTTTTTGTGCTTACCTGGAGGGCTGGAAATGCGCGGAACAGCCGCCGGCATGACGGTAGTTGCCACACGTTTGCACAAAACGCAAGGGCTCGTCCGGGATTTGAACCCGGGACCTCCTGCACCCGAAGCAGGAATCATACCCCTAGACCAACGAGCCTGTTCGTAGCGTCTAAGCGCTGCACATGACTGACGCCTCCGTTCTTGGTATCACCATGCAGAGCTGCCGCTCACCCAGCGTTTTCCCTGGCTGTTGCGGTTTGATTGTTTTCATCGATGTCTTTTACAATAGCAAACTTCTAGAATCGGAGGGAGCTCGTAGGCGATGCCTTTGCTTACGCAGGAAAAATCTGTTGCCACTACGGGTTTCTAGGTAGAACAGCCGCAGAGCCGTCGTTTCCGTGGTGTAGCGGTTATCACGTCTGCTTTACACGCAGAAGGTCCCCGGTTCGATCCCGGGCGGAAACACGACTTTTTTTAAACCCCTTTTCGGATTCCATTTCCGAGATTACGTCACGTCTGCGTATGCATGGATAATAAATGTCGTGTGCTACACGGATATCGCTTCATTTTACTGTCAAATGCTCTTGCTCCCATAGTGTACCGGTATTCAGTAACTCAGAACGCTCGTAGCTCCATTCTGGCCGGCAAAGTTTATAATCCATTTCTTCAGGACTACTTCAAGTGCGCTTCATACTGGCTTTCCTGAGCTCACTGCACTCGCCTTGTCACAGCTCTGTTGAAGTGTGAACGTAACTAATAGTGAGAAACTCTTAACTACGCTCAGTCTTGTATCCCACCCTTTGGTTGTTGTCGTCGCTAATCAGATGAAGGTAGACTGCTCCACGATTGAGGTTCGTCTCCACTCACGGTGCACATGTTCTGCAAACACAACCTTTGTTTTCCGTTGCATGCAAGATTACTGTCGGCTCTTCTACAGCATCGACCCATGTAATTTACTGGTGTCAGATTCTTGCCATATCAAACGGTCCCTTCATCACCGTAGTGCTACACAAAGCGTGCTGCGGCAGGCATCTATTCTTCATTGCAGAGCTGCAAACGTGGGTGAGCTCCACCTACTCTTCAGCACGGTCAAAACGGTAGGGCTCGTCCGGGATTTGAACCCGGGACCTCCTGCACCCAAAGCAGGAATCATACCCCTAGACCAACGAGCCACCTGCCAGTAGCAATGAAGCTAATCCCAAGCAGTCCAGCTCCGAGGAACACTAACTTCCATGTAAATCAGAAACAAAAGCGCTTTCTGAAGGCAGCGCTCACCACTGATGGGAAGAATATGAAAGGCAATGAATATAGAGTGAATAATTTCATCGCGCTCTGCAGATGAACAGACGGTGGTGTTTCACTTTCGTCATGTGCTTTCTCAGTGTCAAGGGAAGGCATGTGCACTAAACAAAAGAACATCGGGAATCCGAAACACCAACTCATAACGAAAAGATTGCGGAATATACTGCAAGCAAAACTTCCAGAAGACCACTCCTGAAGGCGTCGGTGCCTTAACAATTATTCCGTGCAGCAATGATCATCTAGGAAGAGCCAACTGTACGTGTCGCTCCACCACACAACTTTTTTTGATATTGTTTTACCTAAATTTCCATTACCTCTTCGTTACAAGAATACTGATGGTTTTCACCTGATCTGCTTCGTCCAGCAGCGATAGTAGTAAGTAAATCGACGACAGTTTCATTAAAAGTAGGTCAGACACAGAAATCGGAGTTACGTGTAGCTCATGTTATTACGCTTTCAAATGCAGTTCTCCGGCTGGGAGTAGTGGCGTACTCCTGTAATCCAAGCGTCTGGGAGGCCGTTGTTGTGGAAGAGATCTGGGAACAACTACAGATTCGGCCGTTTCATCAGCTCAGGAACGACCGCGACGCCTTCATCGAGCTCTGCAGATTGACCAGATAGCAGTGCGGAATTTTCGGCTAGTGGTGGCTCGGGGTTAAGAGAAGTCGAGAGCAGTGAGCAAAACTACATCGGGAAACCGAAACAGACGACTCATAACGAAAAGATTGCGGAATGTACTGCAAAAGCAAAACTTCGAGAAGACGAACTCTGAAGCCGTCGGTGCCTTAACAATCATTCCGCGCAGCAACGATAATCTGGCGAGAGCGAGGCGTGGGTGTCGCTCGACCACACAACACATTTTATATAATGTTCTACTTATTCTAAACTTGCGTTTCCAGATCATCAGTAAAATACTGTGTGATTTACACCTGGTTTCCTTCTTCCAAAAGCGATATTAAGAAGTACATCGACTGCAGCGTCATTGACGGTCGTGGGTCCGGGCGCCGGCGCGCCAGCGGTGGCCTGACGGAGCTGCTGGTGCCTTCATGTAGAGCTACCGCTGAGTCCGGGCTCCTCGCCGCTAACGAAGTGATTGCTTTTGGTGACATCATTTGCAATAGCGACTGCGCGAATTGACGGTACCTCGTATGGAAAGAATGAGAAGCTGATGCTGCTGAGGACTCGGCCGCGAGCATTTCCGACGACTTCTTGGGCTCTCATTCGTGATGGCATCCAGACAGGCAAGGGTGCTGTCGATTGTTGCATACGAATGCGAAATACCTGCATTGTGCGTTTCCGCAAAGTGATTTTTACGCCAAAGTTGCGATCGTCCTACAAGTTGTGTCAGATGTGGAGCACA
This sequence comes from Schistocerca cancellata, assembly GCF_023864275.1. NCBI lineage: Eukaryota > Metazoa > Arthropoda > Insecta > Orthoptera > Acrididae > Schistocerca > Schistocerca cancellata. The sequence goes on along the minus strand of NW_026047083.1, from coordinate 52,778 downwards.
GAGCGTAGCAGTTTCCGTGGTGTAGCGGTTATCACGTCTGCCTAACACGCAGAAGGTCCCCGGTTCGATTCCGGGCGGAAACACTTTTTCGTCGCACTCAACAAGACCCTTGCTACAATCTCTACTGTGACCATTTAAATCAATTTCAAACGGCCCACCACCAGGGCTCAGATGATACATGAAACTCTTTCAGAACCGGCTACTTGGTTTTTGTGCTTACCTGGAGGGCTGGAAATGCGCGGAACAGCCGCCGGCATGACGGTAGTTGCCACACGTTTGCACAAAACGCAAGGGCTCGTCCGGGATTTGAACCCGGGACCTCCTGCACCCGAAGCAGGAATCATACCCCTAGACCAACGAGCCTGTTCGTAGCGTCTAAGCGCTGCACATGACTGACGCCTCCGTTCTTGGTATCACCATGCAGAGCTGCCGCTCACCCAGCGTTTTCCCTGGCTGTTGCGGTTTGATTGTTTTCATCGATGTCTTTTACAATAGCAAACTTCTAGAATCGGAGGGAGCTCGTAGGCGATGCCTTTGCTTACGCAGGAAAAATCTGTTGCCACTACGGGTTTCTAGGTAGAACAGCCGCAGAGCCGTCGTTTCCGTGGTGTAGCGGTTATCACGTCTGCTTTACACGCAGAAGGTCCCCGGTTCGATCCCGGGCGGAAACACGACTTTTTTTAAACCCCTTTTCGGATTCCATTTCCGAGATTACGTCACGTCTGCGTATGCATGGATAATAAATGTCGTGTGCTACACGGATATCGCTTCATTTTACTGTCAAATGCTCTTGCTCCCATAGTGTACCGGTATTCAGTAACTCAGAACGCTCGTAGCTCCATTCTGGCCGGCAAAGTTTATAATCCATTTCTTCAGGACTACTTCAAGTGCGCTTCATACTGGCTTTCCTGAGCTCACTGCACTCGCCTTGTCACAGCTCTGTTGAAGTGTGAACGTAACTAATAGTGAGAAACTCTTAACTACGCTCAGTCTTGTATCCCACCCTTTGGTTGTTGTCGTCGCTAATCAGATGAAGGTAGACTGCTCCACGATTGAGGTTCGTCTCCACTCACGGTGCACATGTTCTGCAAACACAACCTTTGTTTTCCGTTGCATGCAAGATTACTGTCGGCTCTTCTACAGCATCGACCCATGTAATTTACTGGTGTCAGATTCTTGCCATATCAAACGGTCCCTTCATCACCGTAGTGCTACACAAAGCGTGCTGCGGCAGGCATCTATTCTTCATTGCAGAGCTGCAAACGTGGGTGAGCTCCACCTACTCTTCAGCACGGTCAAAACGGTAGGGCTCGTCCGGGATTTGAACCCGGGACCTCCTGCACCCAAAGCAGGAATCATACCCCTAGACCAACGAGCCACCTGCCAGTAGCAATGAAGCTAATCCCAAGCAGTCCAGCTCCGAGGAACACTAACTTCCATGTAAATCAGAAACAAAAGCGCTTTCTGAAGGCAGCGCTCACCACTGATGGGAAGAATATGAAAGGCAATGAATATAGAGTGAATAATTTCATCGCGCTCTGCAGATGAACAGACGGTGGTGTTTCACTTTCGTCATGTGCTTTCTCAGTGTCAAGGGAAGGCATGTGCACTAAACAAAAGAACATCGGGAATCCGAAACACCAACTCATAACGAAAAGATTGCGGAATATACTGCAAGCAAAACTTCCAGAAGACCACTCCTGAAGGCGTCGGTGCCTTAACAATTATTCCGTGCAGCAATGATCATCTAGGAAGAGCCAACTGTACGTGTCGCTCCACCACACAACTTTTTTTGATATTGTTTTACCTAAATTTCCATTACCTCTTCGTTACAAGAATACTGATGGTTTTCACCTGATCTGCTTCGTCCAGCAGCGATAGTAGTAAGTAAATCGACGACAGTTTCATTAAAAGTAGGTCAGACACAGAAATCGGAGTTACGTGTAGCTCATGTTATTACGCTTTCAAATGCAGTTCTCCGGCTGGGAGTAGTGGCGTACTCCTGTAATCCAAGCGTCTGGGAGGCCGTTGTTGTGGAAGAGATCTGGGAACAACTACAGATTCGGCCGTTTCATCAGCTCAGGAACGACCGCGACGCCTTCATCGAGCTCTGCAGATTGACCAGATAGCAGTGCGGAATTTTCGGCTAGTGGTGGCTCGGGGTTAAGAGAAGTCGAGAGCAGTGAGCAAAACTACATCGGGAAACCGAAACAGACGACTCATAACGAAAAGATTGCGGAATGTACTGCAAAAGCAAAACTTCGAGAAGACGAACTCTGAAGCCGTCGGTGCCTTAACAATCATTCCGCGCAGCAACGATAATCTGGCGAGAGCGAGGCGTGGGTGTCGCTCGACCACACAACACATTTTATATAATGTTCTACTTATTCTAAACTTGCGTTTCCAGATCATCAGTAAAATACTGTGTGATTTACACCTGGTTTCCTTCTTCCAAAAGCGATATTAAGAAGTACATCGACTGCAGCGTCATTGACGGTCGTGGGTCCGGGCGCCGGCGCGCCAGCGGTGGCCTGACGGAGCTGCTGGTGCCTTCATGTAGAGCTACCGCTGAGTCCGGGCTCCTCGCCGCTAACGAAGTGATTGCTTTTGGTGACATCATTTGCAATAGCGACTGCGCGAATTGACGGTACCTCGTATGGAAAGAATGAGAAGCTGATGCTGCTGAGGACTCGGCCGCGAGCATTTCCGACGACTTCTTGGGCTCTCATTCGTGATGGCATCCAGACAGGCAAGGGTGCTGTCGATTGTTGCATACGAATGCGAAATACCTGCATTGTGCGTTTCCGCAAAGTGATTTTTACGCCAAAGTTGCGATCGTCCTACAAGTTGTGTCAGATGTGGAGCACAGAGCGTAGCAGTTTCCGTGGTGTAGCGGTTATCACGTCTGCCTAACACGCAGAAGGTCCCCGGTTCGATTCCGGGCGGAAACACTTTTTCGTCGCACTCAACAAGACCCTTGCTACAATCTCTACTGTGACCATTTAAATCAATTTCAAACGGCCCACCACCAGGGCTCAGATGATACATGAAACTCTTTCAGAACCGGCTACTTGGTTTTTGTGCTTACCTGGAGGGCTGGAAATGCGCGGAACAGCCGCCGGCATGACGGTAGTTGCCACACGTTTGCACAAAACGCAAGGGCTCGTCCGGGATTTGAACCCGGGACCTCCTGCACCCGAAGCAGGAATCATACCCCTAGACCAACGAGCCTGTTCGTAGCGTCTAAGCGCTGCACATGACTGACGCCTCCGTTCTTGGTATCACCATGCAGAGCTGCCGCTCACCCAGCGTTTTCCCTGGCTGTTGCGGTTTGATTGTTTTCATCGATGTCTTTTACAATAGCAAACTTCTAGAATCGGAGGGAGCTCGTAGGCGATGCCTTTGCTTACGCAGGAAAAATCTGTTGCCACTACGGGTTTCTAGGTAGAACAGCCGCAGAGCCGTCGTTTCCGTGGTGTAGCGGTTATCACGTCTGCTTTACACGCAGAAGGTCCCCGGTTCGATCCCGGGCGGAAACACGACTTTTTTTAAACCCCTTTTCGGATTCCATTTCCGAGATTACGTCACGTCTGCGTATGCATGGATAATAAATGTCGTGTGCTACACGGATATCGCTTCATTTTACTGTCAAATGCTCTTGCTCCCATAGTGTACCGGTATTCAGTAACTCAGAACGCTCGTAGCTCCATTCTGGCCGGCAAAGTTTATAATCCATTTCTTCAGGACTACTTCAAGTGCGCTTCATACTGGCTTTCCTGAGCTCACTGCACTCGCCTTGTCACAGCTCTGTTGAAGTGTGAACGTAACTAATAGTGAGAAACTCTTAACTACGCTCAGTCTTGTATCCCACCCTTTGGTTGTTGTCGTCGCTAATCAGATGAAGGTAGACTGCTCCACGATTGAGGTTCGTCTCCACTCACGGTGCACATGTTCTGCAAACACAACCTTTGTTTTCCGTTGCATGCAAGATTACTGTCGGCTCTTCTACAGCATCGACCCATGTAATTTACTGGTGTCAGATTCTTGCCATATCAAACGGTCCCTTCATCACCGTAGTGCTACACAAAGCGTGCTGCGGCAGGCATCTATTCTTCATTGCAGAGCTGCAAACGTGGGTGAGCTCCACCTACTCTTCAGCACGGTCAAAACGGTAGGGCTCGTCCGGGATTTGAACCCGGGACCTCCTGCACCCAAAGCAGGAATCATACCCCTAGACCAACGAGCCACCTGCCAGTAGCAATGAAGCTAATCCCAAGCAGTCCAGCTCCGAGGAACACTAACTTCCATGTAAATCAGAAACAAAAGCGCTTTCTGAAGGCAGCGCTCACCACTGATGGGAAGAATATGAAAGGCAATGAATATAGAGTGAATAATTTCATCGCGCTCTGCAGATGAACAGACGGTGGTGTTTCACTTTCGTCATGTGCTTTCTCAGTGTCAAGGGAAGGCATGTGCACTAAACAAAAGAACATCGGGAATCCGAAACACCAACTCATAACGAAAAGATTGCGGAATATACTGCAAGCAAAACTTCCAGAAGACCACTCCTGAAGGCGTCGGTGCCTTAACAATTATTCCGTGCAGCAATGATCATCTAGGAAGAGCCAACTGTACGTGTCGCTCCACCACACAACTTTTTTTGATATTGTTTTACCTAAATTTCCATTACCTCTTCGTTACAAGAATACTGATGGTTTTCACCTGATCTGCTTCGTCCAGCAGCGATAGTAGTAAGTAAATCGACGACAGTTTCATTAAAAGTAGGTCAGACACAGAAATCGGAGTTACGTGTAGCTCATGTTATTACGCTTTCAAATGCAGTTCTCCGGCTGGGAGTAGTGGCGTACTCCTGTAATCCAAGCGTCTGGGAGGCCGTTGTTGTGGAAGAGATCTGGGAACAACTACAGATTCGGCCGTTTCATCAGCTCAGGAACGACCGCGACGCCTTCATCGAGCTCTGCAGATTGACCAGATAGCAGTGCGGAATTTTCGGCTAGTGGTGGCTCGGGGTTAAGAGAAGTCGAGAGCAGTGAGCAAAACTACATCGGGAAACCGAAACAGACGACTCATAACGAAAAGATTGCGGAATGTACTGCAAAAGCAAAACTTCGAGAAGACGAACTCTGAAGCCGTCGGTGCCTTAACAATCATTCCGCGCAGCAACGATAATCTGGCGAGAGCGAGGCGTGGGTGTCGCTCGACCACACAACACATTTTATATAATGTTCTACTTATTCTAAACTTGCGTTTCCAGATCATCAGTAAAATACTGTGTGATTTACACCTGGTTTCCTTCTTCCAAAAGCGATATTAAGAAGTACATCGACTGCAGCGTCATTGACGGTCGTGGGTCCGGGCGCCGGCGCGCCAGCGGTGGCCTGACGGAGCTGCTGGTGCCTTCATGTAGAGCTACCGCTGAGTCCGGGCTCCTCGCCGCTAACGAAGTGATTGCTTTTGGTGACATCATTTGCAATAGCGACTGCGCGAATTGACGGTACCTCGTATGGAAAGAATGAGAAGCTGATGCTGCTGAGGACTCGGCCGCGAGCATTTCCGACGTCTTCTTGGGCTCTCATTCGTGATGGCATCCAGACAGGCAAGGGTGCTGTCGATTGTTGCATACGAATGCGAAATACCTGCATTGTGCGTTTCCGCAAAGTGATTTTTACGCCAAAGTTGCGATCGTCCTACAAGTTGTGTCAGATGTGGAGCACAGAGCGTAGCAGTTTCCGTGGTGTAGCGGTTATCACGTCTGCCTAACACGCAGAAGGTCCCCGGTTCGATTCCGGGCGGAAACACTTTTTCGTCGCACTCAACAAGACCCTTGCTACAATCTCTACTGTGACCATTTAAATCAATTTCAAACGGCCCACCACCAGGGCTCAGATGATACATGAAACTCTTTCAGAACCGGCTACTTGGTTTTTGTGCTTACCTGGAGGGCTGGAAATGCGCGGAACAGCCGCCGGCATGACGGTAGTTGCCACACGTTTGCACAAAACGCAAGGGCTCGTCCGGGATTTGAACCCGGGACCTCCTGCACCCGAAGCAGGAATCATACCCCTAGACCAACGAGCCTGTTCGTAGCGTCTAAGCGCTGCACATGACTGACGCCTCCGTTCTTGGTATCACCATGCAGAGCTGCCGCTCACCCAGCGTTTTCCCTGGCTGTTGCGGTTTGATTGTTTTCATCGATGTCTTTTACAATAGCAAACTTCTAGAATCGGAGGGAGCTCGTAGGCGATGCCTTTGCTTACGCAGGAAAAATCTGTTGCCACTACGGGTTTCTAGGTAGAACAGCCGCAGAGCCGTCGTTTCCGTGGTGTAGCGGTTATCACGTCTGCTTTACACGCAGAAGGTCCCCGGTTCGATCCCGGGCGGAAACACGACTTTTTTTAAACCCCTTTTCGGATTCCATTTCCGAGATTACGTCACGTCTGCGTATGCATGGATAATAAATGTCGTGTGCTACACGGATATCGCTTCATTTTACTGTCAAATGCTCTTGCTCCCATAGTGTACCGGTATTCAGTAACTCAGAACGCTCGTAGCTCCATTCTGGCCGGCAAAGTTTATAATCCATTTCTTCAGGACTACTTCAAGTGCGCTTCATACTGGCTTTCCTGAGCTCACTGCACTCGCCTTGTCACAGCTCTGTTGAAGTGTGAACGTAACTAATAGTGAGAAACTCTTAACTACGCTCAGTCTTGTATCCCACCCTTTGGTTGTTGTCGTCGCTAATCAGATGAAGGTAGACTGCTCCACGATTGAGGTTCGTCTCCACTCACGGTGCACATGTTCTGCAAACACAACCTTTGTTTTCCGTTGCATGCAAGATTACTGTCGGCTCTTCTACAGCATCGACCCATGTAATTTACTGGTGTCAGATTCTTGCCATATCAAACGGTCCCTTCATCACCGTAGTGCTACACAAAGCGTGCTGCGGCAGGCATCTATTCTTCATTGCAGAGCTGCAAACGTGGGTGAGCTCCACCTACTCTTCAGCACGGTCAAAACGGTAGGGCTCGTCCGGGATTTGAACCCGGGACCTCCTGCACCCAAAGCAGGAATCATACCCCTAGACCAACGAGCCACCTGCCAGTAGCAATGAAGCTAATCCCAAGCAGTCCAGCTCCGAGGAACACTAACTTCCATGTAAATCAGAAACAAAAGCGCTTTCTGAAGGCAGCGCTCACCACTGATGGGAAGAATATGAAAGGCAATGAATATAGAGTGAATAATTTCATCGCGCTCTGCAGATGAACAGACGGTGGTGTTTCACTTTCGTCATGTGCTTTCTCAGTGTCAAGGGAAGGCATGTGCACTAAACAAAAGAACATCGGGAATCCGAAACACCAACTCATAACGAAAAGATTGCGGAATATACTGCAAGCAAAACTTCCAGAAGACCACTCCTGAAGGCGTCGGTGCCTTAACAATTATTCCGTGCAGCAATGATCATCTAGGAAGAGCCAACTGTACGTGTCGCTCCACCACACAACTTTTTTTGATATTGTTTTACCTAAATTTCCATTACCTCTTCGTTACAAGAATACTGATGGTTTTCACCTGATCTGCTTCGTCCAGCAGCGATAGTAGTAAGTAAATCGACGACAGTTTCATTAAAAGTAGGTCAGACACAGAAATCGGAGTTACGTGTAGCTCATGTTATTACGCTTTCAAATGCAGTTCTCCGGCTGGGAGTAGTGGCGTACTCCTGTAATCCAAGCGTCTGGGAGGCCGTTGTTGTGGAAGAGATCTGGGAACAACTACAGATTCGGCCGTTTCATCAGCTCAGGAACGACCGCGACGCCTTCATCGAGCTCTGCAGATTGACCAGATAGCAGTGCGGAATTTTCGGCTAGTGGTGGCTCGGGGTTAAGAGAAGTCGAGAGCAGTGAGCAAAACTACATCGGGAAACCGAAACAGACGACTCATAACGAAAAGATTGCGGAATGTACTGCAAAAGCAAAACTTCGAGAAGACGAACTCTGAAGCCGTCGGTGCCTTAACAATCATTCCGCGCAGCAACGATAATCTGGCGAGAGCGAGGCGTGGGTGTCGCTCGACCACACAACACATTTTATATAATGTTCTACTTATTCTAAACTTGCGTTTCCAGATCATCAGTAAAATACTGTGTGATTTACACCTGGTTTCCTTCTTCCAAAAGCGATATTAAGAAGTACATCGACTGCAGCGTCATTGACGGTCGTGGGTCCGGGCGCCGGCGCGCCAGCGGTGGCCTGACGGAGCTGCTGGTGCCTTCATGTAGAGCTACCGCTGAGTCCGGGCTCCTCGCCGCTAACGAAGTGATTGCTTTTGGTGACATCATTTGCAATAGCGACTGCGCGAATTGACGGTACCTCGTATGGAAAGAATGAGAAGCTGATGCTGCTGAGGACTCGGCCGCGAGCATTTCCGACGACTTCTTGGGCTCTCATTCGTGATGGCATCCAGACAGGCAAGGGTGCTGTCGATTGTTGCATACGAATGCGAAATACCTGCATTGTGCGTTTCCGCAAAGTGATTTTTACGCCAAAGTTGCGATCGTCCTACAAGTTGTGTCAGATGTGGAGCACAGAGCGTAGCAGTTTCCGTGGTGTAGCGGTTATCACGTCTGCCTAACACGCAGAAGGTCCCCGGTTCGATTCCGGGCGGAAACACTTTTTCGTCGCACTCAACAAGACCCTTGCTACAATCTCTACTGTGACCATTTAAATCAATTTCAAACGGCCCACCACCAGGGCTCAGATGATACATGAAACTCTTTCAGAACCGGCTACTTGGTTTTTGTGCTTACCTGGAGGGCTGGAAATGCGCGGAACAGCCGCCGGCATGACGGTAGTTGCCACACGTTTGCACAAAACGCAAGGGCTCGTCCGGGATTTGAACCCGGGACCTCCTGCACCCGAAGCAGGAATCATACCCCTAGACCAACGAGCCTGTTCGTAGCGTCTAAGCGCTGCACATGACTGACGCCTCCGTTCTTGGTATCACCATGCAGAGCTGCCGCTCACCCAGCGTTTTCCCTGGCTGTTGCGGTTTGATTGTTTTCATCGATGTCTTTTACAATAGCAAACTTCTAGAATCGGAGGGAGCTCGTAGGCGATGCCTTTGCTTACGCAGGAAAAATCTGTTGCCACTACGGGTTTCTAGGTAGAACAGCCGCAGAGCCGTCGTTTCCGTGGTGTAGCGGTTATCACGTCTGCTTTACACGCAGAAGGTCCCCGGTTCGATCCCGGGCGGAAACACGACTTTTTTTAAACCCCTTTTCGGATTCCATTTCCGAGATTACGTCACGTCTGCGTATGCATGGATAATAAATGTCGTGTGCTACACGGATATCGCTTCATTTTACTGTCAAATGCTCTTGCTCCCATAGTGTACCGGTATTCAGTAACTCAGAACGCTCGTAGCTCCATTCTGGCCGGCAAAGTTTATAATCCATTTCTTCAGGACTACTTCAAGTGCGCTTCATACTGGCTTTCCTGAGCTCACTGCACTCGCCTTGTCACAGCTCTGTTGAAGTGTGAACGTAACTAATAGTGAGAAACTCTTAACTACGCTCAGTCTTGTATCCCACCCTTTGGTTGTTGTCGTCGCTAATCAGATGAAGGTAGACTGCTCCACGATTGAGGTTCGTCTCCACTCACGGTGCACATGTTCTGCAAACACAACCTTTGTTTTCCGTTGCATGCAAGATTACTGTCGGCTCTTCTACAGCATCGACCCATGTAATTTACTGGTGTCAGATTCTTGCCATATCAAACGGTCCCTTCATCACCGTAGTGCTACACAAAGCGTGCTGCGGCAGGCATCTATTCTTCATTGCAGAGCTGCAAACGTGGGTGAGCTCCACCTACTCTTCAGCACGGTCAAAACGGTAGGGCTCGTCCGGGATTTGAACCCGGGACCTCCTGCACCCAAAGCAGGAATCATACCCCTAGACCAACGAGCCACCTGCCAGTAGCAATGAAGCTAATCCCAAGCAGTCCAGCTCCGAGGAACACTAACTTCCATGTAAATCAGAAACAAAAGCGCTTTCTGAAGGCAGCGCTCACCACTGATGGGAAGAATATGAAAGGCAATGAATATAGAGTGAATAATTTCATCGCGCTCTGCAGATGAACAGACGGTGGTGTTTCACTTTCGTCATGTGCTTTCTCAGTGTCAAGGGAAGGCATGTGCACTAAACAAAAGAACATCGGGAATCCGAAACACCAACTCATAACGAAAAGATTGCGGAATATACTGCAAGCAAAACTTCCAGAAGACCACTCCTGAAGGCGTCGGTGCCTTAACAATTATTCCGTGCAGCAATGATCATCTAGGAAGAGCCAACTGTACGTGTCGCTCCACCACACAACTTTTTTTGATATTGTTTTACCTAAATTTCCATTACCTCTTCGTTACAAGAATACTGATGGTTTTCACCTGATCTGCTTCGTCCAGCAGCGATAGTAGTAAGTAAATCGACGACAGTTTCATTAAAAGTAGGTCAGACACAGAAATCGGAGTTACGTGTAGCTCATGTTATTACGCTTTCAAATGCAGTTCTCCGGCTGGGAGTAGTGGCGTACTCCTGTAATCCAAGCGTCTGGGAGGCCGTTGTTGTGGAAGAGATCTGGGAACAACTACAGATTCGGCCGTTTCATCAGCTCAGGAACGACCGCGACGCCTTCATCGAGCTCTGCAGATTGACCAGATAGCAGTGCGGAATTTTCGGCTAGTGGTGGCTCGGGGTTAAGAGAAGTCGAGAGCAGTGAGCAAAACTACATCGGGAAACCGAAACAGACGACTCATAACGAAAAGATTGCGGAATGTACTGCAAAAGCAAAACTTCGAGAAGACGAACTCTGAAGCCGTCGGTGCCTTAACAATCATTCCGCGCAGCAACGATAATCTGGCGAGAGCGAGGCGTGGGTGTCGCTCGACCACACAACACATTTTATATAATGTTCTACTTATTCTAAACTTGCGTTTCCAGATCATCAGTAAAATACTGTGTGATTTACACCTGGTTTCCTTCTTCCAAAAGCGATATTAAGAAGTACATCGACTGCAGCGTCATTGACGGTCGTGGGTCCGGGCGCCGGCGCGCCAGCGGTGGCCTGACGGAGCTGCTGGTGCCTTCATGTAGAGCTACCGCTGAGTCCGGGCTCCTCGCCGCTAACGAAGTGATTGCTTTTGGTGACATCATTTGCAATAGCGACTGCGCGAATTGACGGTACCTCGTATGGAAAGAATGAGAAGCTGATGCTGCTGAGGACTCGGCCGCGAGCATTTCCGACGTCTTCTTGGGCTCTCATTCGTGATGGCATCCAGACAGGCAAGGGTGCTGTCGATTGTTGCATACGAATGCGAAATACCTGCATTGTGCGTTTCCGCAAAGTGATTTTTACGCCAAAGTTGCGATCGTCCTACAAGTTGTGTCAGATGTGGAGCACAGAGCGTAGCAGTTTCCGTGGTGTAGCGGTTATCACGTCTGCCTAACACGCAGAAGGTCCCCGGTTCGATTCCGGGCGGAAACACTTTTTCGTCGCACTCAACAAGACCCTTGCTACAATCTCTACTGTGACCATTTAAATCAATTTCAAACGGCCCACCACCAGGGCTCAGATGATACATGAAACTCTTTCAGAACCGGCTACTTGGTTTTTGTGCTTACCTGGAGGGCTGGAAATGCGCGGAACAGCCGCCGGTATGACGGTAGTTGCCACACGTTTGCACAAAACGCAAGGGCTCGTCCGGGATTTGAACCCGGGACCTCCTGCACCCGAAGCAGGAATCATACCCCTAGACCAACGAGCCTGTTCGTAGCGTCTAAGCGCTGCACATGACTGACGCCTCCGTTCTTGGTATCACCATGCAGAGCTGCCGCTCACCCAGCGTTTTCCCTGGCTGTTGCGGTTTGATTGTTTTCATCGATGTCTTTTACAATAGCAAACTTCTAGAATCGGAGGGAGCTCGTAGGCGATGCCTTTGCTTACGCAGGAAAAATCTGTTGCCACTACGGGTTTCTAGGTAGAACAGCCGCAGAGCCGTCGTTTCCGTGGTGTAGCGGTTATCACGTCTGCTTTACACGCAGAAGGTCCCCGGTTCGATCCCGGGCGGAAACACGACTTTTTTTAAACCCCTTTTCGGATTCCATTTCCGAGATTACGTCACGTCTGCGTATGCATGGATAATAAATGTCGTGTGCTACACGGATATCGCTTCATTTTACTGTCAAATGCTCTTGCTCCCATAGTGTACCGGTATTCAGTAACTCAGAACGCTCGTAGCTCCATTCTGGCCGGCAAAGTTTATAATCCATTTCTTCAGGACTACTTCAAGTGCGCTTCATACTGGCTTTCCTGAGCTCACTGCACTCGCCTTGTCACAGCTCTGTTGAAGTGTGAACGTAACTAATAGTGAGAAACTCTTAACTACGCTCAGTCTTGTATCCCACCCTTTGGTTGTTGTCGTCGCTAATCAGATGAAGGTAGACTGCTCCACGATTGAGGTTCGTCTCCACTCACGGTGCACATGTTCTGCAAACACAACCTTTGTTTTCCGTTGCATGCAAGATTACTGTCGGCTCTTCTACAGCATCGACCCATGTAATTTACTGGTGTCAGATTCTTGCCATATCAAACGGTCCCTTCATCACCGTAGTGCTACACAAAGCGTGCTGCGGCAGGCATCTATTCTTCATTGCAGAGCTGCAAACGTGGGTGAGCTCCACCTACTCTTCAGCACGGTCAAAACGGTAGGGCTCGTCCGGGATTTGAACCCGGGACCTCCTGCACCCAAAGCAGGAATCATACCCCTAGACCAACGAGCCACCTGCCAGTAGCAATGAAGCTAATCCCAAGCAGTCCAGCTCCGAGGAACACTAACTTCCATGTAAATCAGAAACAAAAGCGCTTTCTGAAGGCAGCGCTCACCACTGATGGGAAGAATATGAAAGGCAATGAATATAGAGTGAATAATTTCATCGCGCTCTGCAGATGAACAGACGGTGGTGTTTCACTTTCGTCATGTGCTTTCTCAGTGTCAAGGGAAGGCATGTGCACTAAACAAAAGAACATCGGGAATCCGAAACACCAACTCATAACGAAAAGATTGCGGAATATACTGCAAGCAAAACTTCCAGAAGACCACTCCTGAAGGCGTCGGTGCCTTAACAATTATTCCGTGCAGCAATGATCATCTAGGAAGAGCCAACTGTACGTGTCGCTCCACCACACAACTTTTTTTGATATTGTTTTACCTAAATTTCCATTACCTCTTCGTTACAAGAATACTGATGGTTTTCACCTGATCTGCTTCGTCCAGCAGCGATAGTAGTAAGTAAATCGACGACAGTTTCATTAAAAGTAGGTCAGACACAGAAATCGGAGTTACGTGTAGCTCATGTTATTACGCTTTCAAATGCAGTTCTCCGGCTGGGAGTAGTGGCGTACTCCTGTAATCCAAGCGTCTGGGAGGCCGTTGTTGTGGAAGAGATCTGGGAACAACTACAGATTCGGCCGTTTCATCAGCTCAGGAACGACCACGACGCCTTCATCGAGCTCTGCAGATTGACCAGATAGCAGTGCGGAATTTTCGGCTAGTGGTGGCTCGGGGTTAAGAGAAGTCGAGAGCAGTGAGCAAAACTACATCGGGAAAACTTCGAGAAGACGAACTCTGAAGCCGTCGGTGCCTTAACAATCATTCCGTGCAGCAACGATAATCTGGCGAGAGCGAGGCGTGGGTGTCGCTCGACCACACAACACATTTTATATAATGTTCTACTTATTCTAAACTTGCGTTTCCAGATCATCAGTAAAATACTGTGTGATTTACACCTGGTTTCCTTCTTCCAAAAGCGATATTAAGAAGTACATCGACTGCAGCGTCATTGACGGTCGTGGGTCCGGGCGCCGGCGCGCCAGCGGTGGCCTGACGGAGCTGCTGGTGCCTTCATGTAGAGCTACCGCTGAGTCCGGGCTCCTCGCCGCTAACGAAGTGATTGCTTTTGGTGACATCATTTGCAATAGCGACTGCGCGAATTGACGGTACCTCGTATGGAAAGAATGAGAAGCTGATGCTGCTGAGGACTCGGCCGCGAGCATTTCCGACGACTTCTTGGGCTCTCATTCGTGATGGCATCCAGACAGGCAAGGGTGCTGTCGATTGTTGCATACGAATGCGAAATACCTGCATTGTGCGTTTCCGCAAAGTGATTTTTACGCCAAAGTTGCGATCGTCCTACAAGTTGTGTCAGATGTGGAGCACAGAGCGTAGCAGTTTCCGTGGTGTAGCGGTTATCACGTCTGCCTAACACGCAGAAGGTCCCCGGTTCGATTCCGGGCGGAAACACTTTTTCGTCGCACTCAACAAGACCCTTGCTACAATCTCTACTGTGACCATTTAAATCAATTTCAAACGGCCCACCACCAGGGCTCAGATGATACATGAAACTCTTTCAGAACCGGCTACTTGGTTTTTGTGCTTACCTGGAGGGCTGGAAATGCGCGGAACAGCCGCCGGTATGACGGTAGTTGCCACACGTTTGCACAAAACGCAAGGGCTCGTCCGGGATTTGAACCCGGGACCTCCTGCACCCGAAGCAGGAATCATACCCCTAGACCAACGAGCCTGTTCGTAGCGTCTAAGCGCTGCACATGACTGACGCCTCCGTTCTTGGTATCACCATGCAGAGCTGCCGCTCACCCAGCGTTTTCCCTGGCTGTTGCGGTTTGATTGTTTTCATCGATGTCTTTTACAATAGCAAACTTCTAGAATCGGAGGGAGCTCGTAGGCGATGCCTTTGCTTACGCAGGAAAAATCTGTTGCCACTACGGGTTTCTAGGTAGAACAGCCGCAGAGCCGTCGTTTCCGTGGTGTAGCGGTTATCACGTCTGCTTTACACGCAGAAGGTCCCCGGTTCGATCCCGGGCGGAAACACGACTTTTTTTAAACCCCTTTTCGGATTCCATTTCCGAGATTACGTCACGTCTGCGTATGCATGGATAATAAATGTCGTGTGCTACACGGATATCGCTTCATTTTACTGTCAAATGCTCTTGCTCCCATAGTGTACCGGTATTCAGTAACTCAGAACGCTCGTAGCTCCATTCTGGCCGGCAAAGTTTATAATCCATTTCTTCAGGACTACTTCAAGTGCGCTTCATACTGGCTTTCCTGAGCTCACTGCACTCGCCTTGTCACAGCTCTGTTGAAGTGTGAACGTAACTAATAGTGAGAAACTCTTAACTACGCTCAGTCTTGTATCCCACCCTTTGGTTGTTGTCGTCGCTAATCAGATGAAGGTAGACTGCTCCACGATTGAGGTTCGTCTCCACTCACGGTGCACATGTTCTGCAAACACAACCTTTGTTTTCCGTTGCATGCAAGATTACTGTCGGCTCTTCTACAGCATCGACCCATGTAATTTACTGGTGTCAGATTCTTGCCATATCAAACGGTCCCTTCATCACCGTAGTGCTACACAAAGCGTGCTGCGGCAGGCATCTATTCTTCATTGCAGAGCTGCAAACGTGGGTGAGCTCCACCTACTCTTCAGCACGGTCAAAACGGTAGGGCTCGTCCGGGATTTGAACCCGGGACCTCCTGCACCCAAAGCAGGAATCATACCCCTAGACCAACGAGCCACCTGCCAGTAGCAATGAAGCTAATCCCAAGCAGTCCAGCTCCGAGGAACACTAACTTCCATGTAAATCAGAAACAAAAGCGCTTTCTGAAGGCAGCGCTCACCACTGATGGGAAGAATATGAAAGGCAATGAATATAGAGTGAATAATTTCATCGCGCTCTGCAGATGAACAGACGGTGGTGTTTCACTTTCGTCATGTGCTTTCTCAGTGTCAAGGGAAGGCATGTGCACTAAACAAAAGAACATCGGGAATCCGAAACACCAACTCATAACGAAAAGATTGCGGAATATACTGCAAGCAAAACTTCCAGAAGACCACTCCTGAAGGCGTCGGTGCCTTAACAATTATTCCGTGCAGCAATGATCATCTAGGAAGAGCCAACTGTACGTGTCGCTCCACCACACAACTTTTTTTGATATTGTTTTACCTAAATTTCCATTACCTCTTCGTTACAAGAATACTGATGGTTTTCACCTGATCTGCTTCGTCCAGCAGCGATAGTAGTAAGTAAATCGACGACAGTTTCATTAAAAGTAGGTCAGACACAGAAATCGGAGTTACGTGTAGCTCATGTTATTACGCTTTCAAATGCAGTTCTCCGGCTGGGAGTAGTGGCGTACTCCTGTAATCCAAGCGTCTGGGAGGCCGTTGTTGTGGAAGAGATCTGGGAACAACTACAGATTCGGCCGTTTCATCAGCTCAGGAACGACCGCGACGCCTTCATCGAGCTCTGCAGATTGACCAGATAGCAGTGCGGAATTTTCGGCTAGTGGTGGCTCGGGGTTAAGAGAAGTCGAGAGCAGTGAGCAAAACTACATCGGGAAAACTTCGAGAAGACGAACTCTGAAGCCGTCGGTGCCTTAACAATCATTCCGTGCAGCAACGATAATCTGGCGAGAGCGAGGCGTGGGTGTCGCTCGACCACACAACACATTTTATATAATGTTCTACTTATTCTAAACTTGCGTTTCCAGATCATCAGTAAAATACTGTGTGATTTACACCTGGTTTCCTTCTTCCAAAAGCGATATTAAGAAGTACATCGACTGCAGCGTCATTGACGGTCGTGGGTCCGGGCGCCGGCGCGCCAGCGGTGGCCTGACGGAGCTGCTGGTGCCTTCATGTAGAGCTACCGCTGAGTCCGGGCTCCTCGCCGCTAACGAAGTGATTGCTTTTGGTGACATCATTTGCAATAGCGACTGCGCGAATTGACGGTACCTCGTATGGAAAGAATGAGAAGCTGATGCTGCTGAGGACTCGGCCGCGAGCATTTCCGACGACTTCTTGGGCTCTCATTCGTGATGGCATCCAGACAGGCAAGGGTGCTGTCGATTGTTGCATACGAATGCGAAATACCTGCATTGTGCGTTTCCGCAAAGTGATTTTTACGCCAAAGTTGCGATCGTCCTACAAGTTGTGTCAGATGTGGAGCACAGAGCGTAGCAGTTTCCGTGGTGTAGCGGTTATCACGTCTGCCTAACACGCAGAAGGTCCCCGGTTCGATTCCGGGCGGAAACACTTTTTCGTCGCACTCAACAAGACCCTTGCTACAATCTCTACTGTGACCATTTAAATCAATTTCAAACGGCCCACCACCAGGGCTCAGATGATACATGAAACTCTTTCAGAACCGGCTACTTGGTTTTTGTGCTTACCTGGAGGGCTGGAAATGCGCGGAACAGCCGCCGGTATGACGGTAGTTGCCACACGTTTGCACAAAACGCAAGGGCTCGTCCGGGATTTGAACCCGGGACCTCCTGCACCCGAAGCAGGAATCATACCCCTAGACCAACGAGCCTGTTCGTAGCGTCTAAGCGCTGCACATGACTGACGCCTCCGTTCTTGGTATCACCATGCAGAGCTGCCGCTCACCCAGCGTTTTCCCTGGCTGTTGCGGTTTGATTGTTTTCATCGATGTCTTTTACAATAGCAAACTTCTAGAATCGGAGGGAGCTCGTAGGCGATGCCTTTGCTTACGCAGGAAAAATCTGTTGCCACTACGGGTTTCTAGGTAGAACAGCCGCAGAGCCGTCGTTTCCGTGGTGTAGCGGTTATCACGTCTGCTTTACACGCAGAAGGTCCCCGGTTCGATCCCGGGCGGAAACACGACTTTTTTTAAACCCCTTTTCGGATTCCATTTCCGAGATTACGTCACGTCTGCGTATGCATGGATAATAAATGTCGTGTGCTACACGGATATCGCTTCATTTTACTGTCAAATGCTCTTGCTCCCATAGTGTACCGGTATTCAGTAACTCAGAACGCTCGTAGCTCCATTCTGGCCGGCAAAGTTTATAATCCATTTCTTCAGGACTACTTCAAGTGCGCTTCATACTGGCTTTCCTGAGCTCACTGCACTCGCCTTGTCACAGCTCTGTTGAAGTGTGAACGTAACTAATAGTGAGAAACTCTTAACTACGCTCAGTCTTGTATCCCACCCTTTGGTTGTTGTCGTCGCTAATCAGATGAAGGTAGACTGCTCCACGATTGAGGTTCGTCTCCACTCACGGTGCACATGTTCTGCAAACACAACCTTTGTTTTCCGTTGCATGCAAGATTACTGTCGGCTCTTCTACAGCATCGACCCATGTAATTTACTGGTGTCAGATTCTTGCCATATCAAACGGTCCCTTCATCACCGTAGTGCTACACAAAGCGTGCTGCGGCAGGCATCTATTCTTCATTGCAGAGCTGCAAACGTGGGTGAGCTCCACCTACTCTTCAGCACGGTCAAAACGGTAGGGCTCGTCCGGGATTTGAACCCGGGACCTCCTGCACCCAAAGCAGGAATCATACCCCTAGACCAACGAGCCACCTGCCAGTAGCAATGAAGCTAATCCCAAGCAGTCCAGCTCCGAGGAACACTAACTTCCATGTAAATCAGAAACAAAAGCGCTTTCTGAAGGCAGCGCTCACCACTGATGGGAAGAATATGAAAGGCAATGAATATAGAGTGAATAATTTCATCGCGCTCTGCAGATGAACAGACGGTGGTGTTTCACTTTCGTCATGTGCTTTCTCAGTGTCAAGGGAAGGCATGTGCACTAAACAAAAGAACATCGGGAATCCGAAACACCAACTCATAACGAAAAGATTGCGGAATATACTGCAAGCAAAACTTCCAGAAGACCACTCCTGAAGGCGTAGGTGCCTTAACAATTATTCCGTGCAGCAATGATCATCTAGGAAGAGCCAACTGTACGTGTCGCTCCACCACACAACTTTTTTTGATATTGTTTTACCTAAATTTCCATTACCTCTTCGTTACAAGAATACTGATGGTTTTCACCTGATCTGCTTCGTCCAGCAGCGATAGTAGTAAGTAAATCGACGACAGTTTCATTAAAAGTAGGTCAGACACAGAAATCGGAGTTACGTGTAGCTCATGTTATTACGCTTTCAAATGCAGTTCTCCGGCTGGGAGTAGTGGCGTACTCCTGTAATCCAAGCGTCTGGGAGGCCGTTGTTGTGGAAGAGATCTGGGAACAACTACAGATTCGGCCGTTTCATCAGCTCAGGAACGACCGCGACGCCTTCATCGAGCTCTGCAGATTGACCAGATAGCAGTGCGGAATTTTCGGCTAGTGGTGGCTCGGGGTTAAGAGAAGTCGAGAGCAGTGAGCAAAACTACATCGGGAAACCGAAACAGACGACTCATAACGAAAAGATTGCGGAATGTACTGCAAAAGCAAAACTTCGAGAAGACGAACTCTGAAGCCGTCGGTGCCTTAACAATCATTCCGTGCAGCAACGATAATCTGGCGAGAGCGAGGCGTGGGTGTCGCTCGACCACACAACACATTTTATATAATGTTCTACTTATTCTAAACTTGCGTTTCCAGATCATCAGTAAAATACTGTGTGATTTACACCTGGTTTCCTTCTTCCAAAAGCGATATTAAGAAGTACATCGACTGCAGCGTCATTGACGGTCGTGGGTCCGGGCGCCGGCGCGCCAGCGGTGGCCTGACGGAGCTGCTGGTGCCTTCATGTAGAGCTACCGCTGAGTCCGGGCTCCTCGCCGCTAACGAAGTGATTGCTTTTGGTGACATCATTTGCAATAGCGACTGCGCGAATTGACGGTACCTCGTATGGAAAGAATGAGAAGCTGATGCTGCTGAGGACTCGGCCGCGAGCATTTCCGACGACTTCTTGGGCTCTCATTCGTGATGGCATCCAGACAGGCAAGGGTGCTGTCGATTGTTGCATACGAATGCGAAATACCTGCATTGTGCGTTTCCGCAAAGTGATTTTTACGCCAAAGTTGCGATCGTCCTACAAGTTGTGTCAGATGTGGAGCACAGAGCGTAGCAGTTTCCGTGGTGTAGCGGTTATCACGTCTGCCTAACACGCAGAAGGTCCCCGGTTCGATTCCGGGCGGAAACACTTTTTCGTCGCACTCAACAAGACCCTTGCTACAATCTCTACTGTGACCATTTAAATCAATTTCAAACGGCCCACCACCAGGGCTCAGATGATACATGAAACTCTTTCAGAACCGGCTACTTGGTTTTTGTGCTTACCTGGAGGGCTGGAAATGCGCGGAACAGCCGCCGGTATGACGGTAGTTGCCACACGTTTGCACAAAACGCAAGGGCTCGTCCGGGATTTGAACCCGGGACCTCCTGCACCCGAAGCAGGAATCATACCCCTAGACCAACGAGCCTGTTCGTAGCGTCTAAGCGCTGCACATGACTGACGCCTCCGTTCTTGGTATCACCATGCAGAGCTGCCGCTCACCCAGCGTTTTCCCTGGCTGTTGCGGTTTGATTGTTTTCATCGATGTCTTTTACAATAGCAAACTTCTAGAATCGGAGGGAGCTCGTAGGCGATGCCTTTGCTTACGCAGGAAAAATCTGTTGCCACTACGGGTTTCTAGGTAGAACAGCCGCAGAGCCGTCGTTTCCGTGGTGTAGCGGTTATCACGTCTGCTTTACACGCAGAAGGTCCCCGGTTCGATCCCGGGCGGAAACACGACTTTTTTTAAACCCCTTTTCGGATTCCATTTCCGAGATTACGTCACGTCTGCGTATGCATGGATAATAAATGTCGTGTGCTACACGGATATCGCTTCATTTTACTGTCAAATGCTCTTGCTCCCATAGTGTACCGGTATTCAGTAACTCAGAACGCTCGTAGCTCCATTCTGGCCGGCAAAGTTTATAATCCATTTCTTCAGGACTACTTCAAGTGCGCTTCATACTGGCTTTCCTGAGCTCACTGCACTCGCCTTGTCACAGCTCTGTTGAAGTGTGAACGTAACTAATAGTGAGAAACTCTTAACTACGCTCAGTCTTGTATCCCACCCTTTGGTTGTTGTCGTCGCTAATCAGATGAAGGTAGACTGCTCCACGATTGAGGTTCGTCTCCACTCACGGTGCACATGTTCTGCAAACACAACCTTTGTTTTCCGTTGCATGCAAGATTACTGTCGGCTCTTCTACAGCATCGACCCATGTAATTTACTGGTGTCAGATTCTTGCCATATCAAACGGTCCCTTCATCACCGTAGTGCTACACAAAGCGTGCTGCGGCAGGCATCTATTCTTCATTGCAGAGCTGCAAACGTGGGTGAGCTCCACCTACTCTTCAGCACGGTCAAAACGGTAGGGCTCGTCCGGGATTTGAACCCGGGACCTCCTGCACCCAAAGCAGGAATCATACCCCTAGACCAACGAGCCACCTGCCAGTAGCAATGAAGCTAATCCCAAGCAGTCCAGCTCCGAGGAACACTAACTTCCATGTAAATCAGAAACAAAAGCGCTTTCTGAAGGCAGCGCTCACCACTGATGGGAAGAATATGAAAGGCAATGAATATAGAGTGAATAATTTCATCGCGCTCTGCAGATGAACAGACGGTGGTGTTTCACTTTCGTCATGTGCTTTCTCAGTGTCAAGGGAAGGCATGTGCACTAAACAAAAGAACATCGGGAATCCGAAACACCAACTCATAACGAAAAGATTGCGGAATATACTGCAAGCAAAACTTCCAGAAGACCACTCCTGAAGGCGTAGGTGCCTTAACAATTATTCCGTGCAGCAATGATCATCTAGGAAGAGCCAACTGTACGTGTCGCTCCACCACACAACTTTTTTTGATATTGTTTTACCTAAATTTCCATTACCTCTTCGTTACAAGAATACTGATGGTTTTCACCTGATCTGCTTCGTCCAGCAGCGATAGTAGTAAGTAAATCGACGACAGTTTCATTAAAAGTAGGTCAGACACAGAAATCGGAGTTACGTGTAGCTCATGTTATTACGCTTTCAAATGCAGTTCTCCGGCTGGGAGTAGTGGCGTACTCCTGTAATCCAAGCGTCTGGGAGGCCGTTGTTGTGGAAGAGATCTGGGAACAACTACAGATTCGGCCGTTTCATCAGCTCAGGAACGACCGCGACGCCTTCATCGAGCTCTGCAGATTGACCAGATAGCAGTGCGGAATTTTCGGCTAGTGGTGGCTCGGGGTTAAGAGAAGTCGAGAGCAGTGAGCAAAACTACATCGGGAAACCGAAACAGACGACTCATAACGAAAAGATTGCGGAATGTACTGCAAAAGCAAAACTTCGAGAAGACGAACTCTGAAGCCGTCGGTGCCTTAACAATCATTCCGTGCAGCAACGATAATCTGGCGAGAGCGAGGCGTGGGTGTCGCTCGACCACACAACACATTTTATATAATGTTCTACTTATTCTAAACTTGCGTTTCCAGATCATCAGTAAAATACTGTGTGATTTACACCTGGTTTCCTTCTTCCAAAAGCGATATTAAGAAGTACATCGACTGCAGCGTCATTGACGGTCGTGGGTCCGGGCGCCGGCGCGCCAGCGGTGGCCTGACGGAGCTGCTGGTGCCTTCATGTAGAGCTACCGCTGAGTCCGGGCTCCTCGCCGCTAACGAAGTGATTGCTTTTGGTGACATCATTTGCAATAGCGACTGCGCGAATTGACGGTACCTCGTATGGAAAGAATGAGAAGCTGATGCTGCTGAGGACTCGGCCGCGAGCATTTCCGACGACTTCTTGGGCTCTCATTCGTGATGGCATCCAGACAGGCAAGGGTGCTGTCGATTGTTGCATACGAATGCGAAATACCTGCATTGTGCGTTTCCGCAAAGTGATTTTTACGCCAAAGTTGCGATCGTCCTACAAGTTGTGTCAGATGTGGAGCACAGAGCGTAGCAGTTTCCGTGGTGTAGCGGTTATCACGTCTGCCTAACACGCAGAAGGTCCCCGGTTCGATTCCGGGCGGAAACACTTTTTCGTCGCACTCAACAAGACCCTTGCTACAATCTCTACTGTGACCATTTAAATCAATTTCAAACGGCCCACCACCAGGGCTCAGATGATACATGAAACTCTTTCAGAACCGGCTACTTGGTTTTTGTGCTTACCTGGAGGGCTGGAAATGCGCGGAACAGCCGCCGGTATGACGGTAGTTGCCACACGTTTGCACAAAACGCAAGGGCTCGTCCGGGATTTGAACCCGGGACCTCCTGCACCCGAAGCAGGAATCATACCCCTAGACCAACGAGCCTGTTCGTAGCGTCTAAGCGCTGCACATGACTGACGCCTCCGTTCTTGGTATCACCATGCAGAGCTGCCGCTCACCCAGCGTTTTCCCTGGCTGTTGCGGTTTGATTGTTTTCATCGATGTCTTTTACAATAGCAAACTTCTAGAATCGGAGGGAGCTCGTAGGCGATGCCTTTGCTTACGCAGGAAAAATCTGTTGCCACTACGGGTTTCTAGGTAGAACAGCCGCAGAGCCGTCGTTTCCGTGGTGTAGCGGTTATCACGTCTGCTTTACACGCAGAAGGTCCCCGGTTCGATCCCGGGCGGAAACACGACTTTTTTTAAACCCCTTTTCGGATTCCATTTCCGAGATTACGTCACGTCTGCGTATGCATGGATAATAAATGTCGTGTGCTACACGGATATCGCTTCATTTTACTGTCAAATGCTCTTGCTCCCATAGTGTACCGGTATTCAGTAACTCAGAACGCTCGTAGCTCCATTCTGGCCGGCAAAGTTTATAATCCATTTCTTCAGGACTACTTCAAGTGCGCTTCATACTGGCTTTCCTGAGCTCACTGCACTCGCCTTGTCACAGCTCTGTTGAAGTGTGAACGTAACTAATAGTGAGAAACTCTTAACTACGCTCAGTCTTGTATCCCACCCTTTGGTTGTTGTCGTCGCTAATCAGATGAAGGTAGACTGCTCCACGATTGAGGTTCGTCTCCACTCACGGTGCACATGTTCTGCAAACACAACCTTTGTTTTCCGTTGCATGCAAGATTACTGTCGGCTCTTCTACAGCATCGACCCATGTAATTTACTGGTGTCAGATTCTTGCCATATCAAACGGTCCCTTCATCACCGTAGTGCTACACAAAGCGTGCTGCGGCAGGCATCTATTCTTCATTGCAGAGCTGCAAACGTGGGTGAGCTCCACCTACTCTTCAGCACGGTCAAAACGGTAGGGCTCGTCCGGGATTTGAACCCGGGACCTCCTGCACCCAAAGCAGGAATCATACCCCTAGACCAACGAGCCACCTGCCAGTAGCAATGAAGCTAATCCCAAGCAGTCCAGCTCCGAGGAACACTAACTTCCATGTAAATCAGAAACAAAAGCGCTTTCTGAAGGCAGCGCTCACCACTGATGGGAAGAATATGAAAGGCAATGAATATAGAGTGAATAATTTCATCGCGCTCTGCAGATGAACAGACGGTGGTGTTTCACTTTCGTCATGTGCTTTCTCAGTGTCAAGGGAAGGCATGTGCACTAAACAAAAGAACATCGGGAATCCGAAACACCAACTCATAACGAAAAGATTGCGGAATATACTGCAAGCAAAACTTCCAGAAGACCACTCCTGAAGGCGTCGGTGCCTTAACAATTATTCCGTGCAGCAATGATCATCTAGGAAGAGCCAACTGTACGTGTCGCTCCACCACACAACTTTTTTTGATATTGTTTTACCTAAATTTCCATTACCTCTTCGTTACAAGAATACTGATGGTTTTCACCTGATCTGCTTCGTCCAGCAGCGATAGTAGTAAGTAAATCGACGACAGTTTCATTAAAAGTAGGTCAGACACAGAAATCGGAGTTACGTGTAGCTCATGTTATTACGCTTTCAAATGCAGTTCTCCGGCTGGGAGTAGTGGCGTACTCCTGTAATCCAAGCGTCTGGGAGGCCGTTGTTGTGGAAGAGATCTGGGAACAACTACAGATTCGGCCGTTTCATCAGCTCAGGAACGACCGCGACGCCTTCATCGAGCTCTGCAGATTGACCAGATAGCAGTGCGGAATTTTCGGCTAGTGGTGGCTCGGGGTTAAGAGAAGTCGAGAGCAGTGAGCAAAACTACATCGGGAAACCGAAACAGACGACTCATAACGAAAAGATTGCGGAATGTACTGCAAAAGCAAAACTTCGAGAAGACGAACTCTGAAGCCGTCGGTGCCTTAACAATCATTCCGCGCAGCAACGATAATCTGGCGAGAGCGAGGCGTGGGTGTCGCTCGACCACACAACACATTTTATATAATGTTCTACTTATTCTAAACTTGCGTTTCCAGATCATCAGTAAAATACTGTGTGATTTACACCTGGTTTCCTTCTTCCAAAAGCGATATTAAGAAGTACATCGACTGCAGCGTCATTGACGGTCGTGGGTCCGGGCGCCGGCGCGCCAGCGGTGGCCTGACGGAGCTGCTGGTGCCTTCATGTAGAGCTACCGCTGAGTCCGGGCTCCTCGCCGCTAACGAAGTGATTGCTTTTGGTGACATCATTTGCAATAGCGACTGCGCGAATTGACGGTACCTCGTATGGAAAGAATGAGAAGCTGATGCTGCTGAGGACTCGGCCGCGAGCATTTCCGACGACTTCTTGGGCTCTCATTCGTGATGGCATTCAGACAGGCAAGGGTGCTGTCGATTGTTGCATACGAATGCGAAATACCTGCATTGTGCGTTTCCGCAAAGTGATTTTTACGCCAAAGTTGCGATCGTCCTACAAGTTGTGTCAGATGTGGAGCACAGAGCGTAGCAGTTTCCGTGGTGTAGCGGTTATCACGTCTGCCTAACACGCAGAAGGTCCCCGGTTCGATCCCGGGCGGAAACACTTTTTCGTCGCACTCAACAAGACCCTTGCTACAATCTCTACTGTGACCATTTAAATCAATTTCAAACGGCCCACCACCAGGGCTCAGATGATACATGAAACTCTTTCAGAACCGGCTACTTGGTTTTTGTGCTTACCTGGAGGGCTGGAAATGCGCGGAACAGCCGCCGGCATGACGGTAGTTGCCACACGTTTGCACAAAACGCAAGGGCTCGTCCGGGATTTGAACCCGGGACCTCCTGCACCCGAAGCAGGAATCATACCCCTAGACCAACGAGCCTGTTCGTAGCGTCTAAGCGCTGCACATGACTGACGCCTCCGTTCTTGGTATCACCATGCAGAGCTGCCGCTCACCCAGCGTTTTCCCTGGCTGTTGCGGTTTGATTGTTTTCATCGATGTCTTTTACAATAGCAAACTTCTAGAATCGGAGGGAGCTCGTAGGCGATGCCTTTGCTTACGCAGGAAAAATCTGTTGCCACTACGGGTTTCTAGGTAGAACAGCCGCAGAGCCGTCGTTTCCGTGGTGTAGCGGTTATCACGTCTGCTTTACACGCAGAAGGTCCCCGGTTCGATCCCGGGCGGAAACACGACTTTTTTTAAACCCCTTTTCGGATTCCATTTCCGAGATTACGTCACGTCTGCGTATGCATGGATAATAAATGTCGTGTGCTACACGGATATCGCTTCATTTTACTGTCAAATGCTCTTGCTCCCATAGTGTACCGGTATTCAGTAACTCAGAACGCTCGTAGCTCCATTCTGGCCGGCAAAGTTTATAATCCATTTCTTCAGGACTACTTCAAGTGCGCTTCATACTGGCTTTCCTGAGCTCACTGCACTCGCCTTGTCACAGCTCTGTTGAAGTGTGAACGTAACTAATAGTGAGAAACTCTTAACTACGCTCAGTCTTGTATCCCACCCTTTGGTTGTTGTCGTCGCTAATCAGATGAAGGTAGACTGCTCCACGATTGAGGTTCGTCTCCACTCACGGTGCACATGTTCTGCAAACACAACCTTTGTTTTCCGTTGCATGCAAGATTACTGTCGGCTCTTCTACAGCATCGACCCATGTAATTTACTGGTGTCAGATTCTTGCCATATCAAACGGTCCCTTCATCACCGTAGTGCTACACAAAGCGTGCTGCGGCAGGCATCTATTCTTCATTGCAGAGCTGCAAACGTGGGTGAGCTCCACCTACTCTTCAGCACGGTCAAAACGGTAGGGCTCGTCCGGGATTTGAACCCGGGACCTCCTGCACCCAAAGCAGGAATCATACCCCTAGACCAACGAGCCACCTGCCAGTAGCAATGAAGCTAATCCCAAGCAGTCCAGCTCCGAGGAACACTAACTTCCATGTAAATCAGAAACAAAAGCGCTTTCTGAAGGCAGCGCTCACCACTGATGGGAAGAATATGAAAGGCAATGAATATAGAGTGAATAATTTCATCGCGCTCTGCAGATGAACAGACGGTGGTGTTTCACTTTCGTCATGTGCTTTCTCAGTGTCAAGGGAAGGCATGTGCACTAAACAAAAGAACATCGGGAATCCGAAACACCAACTCATAACGAAAAGATTGCGGAATATACTGCAAGCAAAACTTCCAGAAGACCACTCCTGAAGGCGTCGGTGCCTTAACAATTATTCCGTGCAGCAATGATCATCTAGGAAGAGCCAACTGTACGTGTCGCTCCACCACACAACTTTTTTTGATATTGTTTTACCTAAATTTCCATTACCTCTTCGTTACAAGAATACTGATGGTTTTCACCTGATCTGCTTCGTCCAGCAGCGATAGTAGTAAGTAAATCGACGACAGTTTCATTAAAAGTAGGTCAGACACAGAAATCGGAGTTACGTGTAGCTCATGTTATTACGCTTTCAAATGCAGTTCTCCGGCTGGGAGTAGTGGCGTACTCCTGTAATCCAAGCGTCTGGGAGGCCGTTGTTGTGGAAGAGATCTGGGAACAACTACAGATTCGGCCGTTTCATCAGCTCAGGAACGACCGCGACGCCTTCATCGAGCTCTGCAGATTGACCAGATAGCAGTGCGGAATTTTCGGCTAGTGGTGGCTCGGGGTTAAGAGAAGTCGAGAGCAGTGAGCAAAACTACATCGGGAAACCGAAACAGACGACTCATAACGAAAAGATTGCGGAATGTACTGCAAAAGCAAAACTTCGAGAAGACGAACTCTGAAGCCGTCGGTGCCTTAACAATCATTCCGCGCAGCAACGATAATCTGGCGAGAGCGAGGCGTGGGTGTCGCTCGACCACACAACACATTTTATATAATGTTCTACTTATTCTAAACTTGCGTTTCCAGATCATCAGTAAAATACTGTGTGATTTACACCTGGTTTCCTTCTTCCAAAAGCGATATTAAGAAGTACATCGACTGCAGCGTCATTGACGGTCGTGGGTCCGGGCGCCGGCGCGCCAGCGGTGGCCTGACGGAGCTGCTGGTGCCTTCATGTAGAGCTACCGCTGAGTCCGGGCTCCTCGCCGCTAACGAAGTGATTGCTTTTGGTGACATCATTTGCAATAGCGACTGCGCGAATTGACGGTACCTCGTATGGAAAGAATGAGAAGCTGATGCTGCTGAGGACTCGGCCGCGAGCATTTCCGACGACTTCTTGGGCTCTCATTCGTGATGGCATTCAGACAGGCAAGGGTGCTGTCGATTGTTGCATACGAATGCGAAATACCTGCATTGTGCGTTTCCGCAAAGTGATTTTTACGCCAAAGTTGCGATCGTCCTACAAGTTGTGTCAGATGTGGAGCACAGAGCGTAGCAGTTTCCGTGGTGTAGCGGTTATCACGTCTGCCTAACACGCAGAAGGTCCCCGGTTCGATTCCGGGCGGAAACACTTTTTCGTCGCACTCAACAAGACCCTTGCTACAATCTCTACTGTGACCATTTAAATCAATTTCAAACGGCCCACCACCAGGGCTCAGATGATACATGAAACTCTTTCAGAACCGGCTACTTGGTTTTTGTGCTTACCTGGAGGGCTGGAAATGCGCGGAACAGCCGCCGGCATGACGGTAGTTGCCACACGTTTGCACAAAACGCAAGGGCTCGTCCGGGATTTGAACCCGGGACCTCCTGCACCCGAAGCAGGAATCATACCCCTAGACCAACGAGCCTGTTCGTAGCGTCTAAGCGCTGCACATGACTGACGCCTCCGTTCTTGGTATCACCATGCAGAGCTGCCGCTCACCCAGCGTTTTCCCTGGCTGTTGCGGTTTGATTGTTTTCATCGATGTCTTTTACAATAGCAAACTTCTAGAATCGGAGGGAGCTCGTAGGCGATGCCTTTGCTTACGCAGGAAAAATCTGTTGCCACTACGGGTTTCTAGGTAGAACAGCCGCAGAGCCGTCGTTTCCGTGGTGTAGCGGTTATCACGTCTGCTTTACACGCAGAAGGTCCCCGGTTCGATCCCGGGCGGAAACACGACTTTTTTTAAACCCCTTTTCGGATTCCATTTCCGAGATTACGTCACGTCTGCGTATGCATGGATAATAAATGTCGTGTGCTACACGGATATCGCTTCATTTTACTGTCAAATGCTCTTGCTCCCATAGTGTACCGGTATTCAGTAACTCAGAACGCTCGTAGCTCCATTCTGGCCGGCAAAGTTTATAATCCATTTCTTCAGGACTACTTCAAGTGCGCTTCATACTGGCTTTCCTGAGCTCACTGCACTCGCCTTGTCACAGCTCTGTTGAAGTGTGAACGTAACTAATAGTGAGAAACTCTTAACTACGCTCAGTCTTGTATCCCACCCTTTGGTTGTTGTCGTCGCTAATCAGATGAAGGTAGACTGCTCCACGATTGAGGTTCGTCTCCACTCACGGTGCACATGTTCTGCAAACACAACCTTTGTTTTCCGTTGCATGCAAGATTACTGTCGGCTCTTCTACAGCATCGACCCATGTAATTTACTGGTGTCAGATTCTTGCCATATCAAACGGTCCCTTCATCACCGTAGTGCTACACAAAGCGTGCTGCGGCAGGCATCTATTCTTCATTGCAGAGCTGCAAACGTGGGTGAGCTCCACCTACTCTTCAGCACGGTCAAAACGGTAGGGCTCGTCCGGGATTTGAACCCGGGACCTCCTGCACCCAAAGCAGGAATCATACCCCTAGACCAACGAGCCACCTGCCAGTAGCAATGAAGCTAATCCCAAGCAGTCCAGCTCCGAGGAACACTAACTTCCATGTAAATCAGAAACAAAAGCGCTTTCTGAAGGCAGCGCTCACCACTGATGGGAAGAATATGAAAGGCAATGAATATAGAGTGAATAATTTCATCGCGCTCTGCAGATGAACAGACGGTGGTGTTTCACTTTCGTCATGTGCTTTCTCAGTGTCAAGGGAAGGCATGTGCACTAAACAAAAGAACATCGGGAATCCGAAACACCAACTCATAACGAAAAGATTGCGGAATATACTGCAAGCAAAACTTCCAGAAGACCACTCCTGAAGGCGTCGGTGCCTTAACAATTATTCCGTGCAGCAATGATCATCTAGGAAGAGCCAACTGTACGTGTCGCTCCACCACACAACTTTTTTTGATATTGTTTTACCTAAATTTCCATTACCTCTTCGTTACAAGAATACTGATGGTTTTCACCTGATCTGCTTCGTCCAGCAGCGATAGTAGTAAGTAAATCGACGACAGTTTCATTAAAAGTAGGTCAGACACAGAAATCGGAGTTACGTGTAGCTCATGTTATTACGCTTTCAAATGCAGTTCTCCGGCTGGGAGTAGTGGCGTACTCCTGTAATCCAAGCGTCTGGGAGGCCGTTGTTGTGGAAGAGATCTGGGAACAACTACAGATTCGGCCGTTTCATCAGCTCAGGAACGACCGCGACGCCTTCATCGAGCTCTGCAGATTGACCAGATAGCAGTGCGGAATTTTCGGCTAGTGGTGGCTCGGGGTTAAGAGAAGTCGAGAGCAGTGAGCAAAACTACATCGGGAAACCGAAACAGACGACTCATAACGAAAAGATTGCGGAATGTACTGCAAAAGCAAAACTTCGAGAAGACGAACTCTGAAGCCGTCGGTGCCTTAACAATCATTCCGCGCAGCAACGATAATCTGGCGAGAGCGAGGCGTGGGTGTCGCTCGACCACACAACACATTTTATATAATGTTCTACTTATTCTAAACTTGCGTTTCCAGATCATCAGTAAAATACTGTGTGATTTACACCTGGTTTCCTTCTTCCAAAAGCGATATTAAGAAGTACATCGACTGCAGCGTCATTGACGGTCGTGGGTCCGGGCGCCGGCGCGCCAGCGGTGGCCTGACGGAGCTGCTGGTGCCTTCATGTAGAGCTACCGCTGAGTCCGGGCTCCTCGCCGCTAACGAAGTGATTGCTTTTGGTGACATCATTTGCAATAGCGACTGCGCGAATTGACGGTACCTCGTATGGAAAGAATGAGAAGCTGATGCTGCTGAGGACTCGGCCGCGAGCATTTCCGACGACTTCTTGGGCTCTCATTCGTGATGGCATTCAGACAGGCAAGGGTGCTGTCGATTGTTGCATACGAATGCGAAATACCTGCATTGTGCGTTTCCGCAAAGTGATTTTTACGCCAAAGTTGCGATCGTCCTACAAGTTGTGTCAGATGTGGAGCACAGAGCGTAGCAGTTTCCGTGGTGTAGCGGTTATCACGTCTGCCTAACACGCAGAAGGTCCCCGGTTCGATTCCGGGCGGAAACACTTTTTCGTCGCACTCAACAAGACCCTTGCTACAATCTCTACTGTGACCATTTAAATCAATTTCAAACGGCCCACCACCAGGGCTCAGATGATACATGAAACTCTTTCAGAACCGGCTACTTGGTTTTTGTGCTTACCTGGAGGGCTGGAAATGCGCGGAACAGCCGCCGGCATGACGGTAGTTGCCACACGTTTGCACAAAACGCAAGGGCTCGTCCGGGATTTGAACCCGGGACCTCCTGCACCCGAAGCAGGAATCATACCCCTAGACCAACGAGCCTGTTCGTAGCGTCTAAGCGCTGCACATGACTGACGCCTCCGTTCTTGGTATCACCATGCAGAGCTGCCGCTCACCCAGCGTTTTCCCTGGCTGTTGCGGTTTGATTGTTTTCATCGATGTCTTTTACAATAGCAAACTTCTAGAATCGGAGGGAGCTCGTAGGCGATGCCTTTGCTTACGCAGGAAAAATCTGTTGCCACTACGGGTTTCTAGGTAGAACAGCCGCAGAGCCGTCGTTTCCGTGGTGTAGCGGTTATCACGTCTGCTTTACACGCAGAAGGTCCCCGGTTCGATCCCGGGCGGAAACACGACTTTTTTTAAACCCCTTTTCGGATTCCATTTCCGAGATTACGTCACGTCTGCGTATGCATGGATAATAAATGTCGTGTGCTACACGGATATCGCTTCATTTTACTGTCAAATGCTCTTGCTCCCATAGTGTACCGGTATTCAGTAACTCAGAACGCTCGTAGCTCCATTCTGGCCGGCAAAGTTTATAATCCATTTCTTCAGGACTACTTCAAGTGCGCTTCATACTGGCTTTCCTGAGCTCACTGCACTCGCCTTGTCACAGCTCTGTTGAAGTGTGAACGTAACTAATAGTGAGAAACTCTTAACTACGCTCAGTCTTGTATCCCACCCTTTGGTTGTTGTCGTCGCTAATCAGATGAAGGTAGACTGCTCCACGATTGAGGTTCGTCTCCACTCACGGTGCACATGTTCTGCAAACACAACCTTTGTTTTCCGTTGCATGCAAGATTACTGTCGGCTCTTCTACAGCATCGACCCATGTAATTTACTGGTGTCAGATTCTTGCCATATCAAACGGTCCCTTCATCACCGTAGTGCTACACAAAGCGTGCTGCGGCAGGCATCTATTCTTCATTGCAGAGCTGCAAACGTGGGTGAGCTCCACCTACTCTTCAGCACGGTCAAAACGGTAGGGCTCGTCCGGGATTTGAACCCGGGACCTCCTGCACCCAAAGCAGGAATCATACCCCTAGACCAACGAGCCACCTGCCAGTAGCAATGAAGCTAATCCCAAGCAGTCCAGCTCCGAGGAACACTAACTTCCATGTAAATCAGAAACAAAAGCGCTTTCTGAAGGCAGCGCTCACCACTGATGGGAAGAATATGAAAGGCAATGAATATAGAGTGAATAATTTCATCGCGCTCTGCAGATGAACAGACGGTGGTGTTTCACTTTCGTCATGTGCTTTCTCAGTGTCAAGGGAAGGCATGTGCACTAAACAAAAGAACATCGGGAATCCGAAACACCAACTCATAACGAAAAGATTGCGGAATATACTGCAAGCAAAACTTCCAGAAGACCACTCCTGAAGGCGTCGGTGCCTTAACAATTATTCCGTGCAGCAATGATCATCTAGGAAGAGCCAACTGTACGTGTCGCTCCACCACACAACTTTTTTTGATATTGTTTTACCTAAATTTCCATTACCTCTTCGTTACAAGAATACTGATGGTTTTCACCTGATCTGCTTCGTCCAGCAGCGATAGTAGTAAGTAAATCGACGACAGTTTCATTAAAAGTAGGTCAGACACAGAAATCGGAGTTACGTGTAGCTCATGTTATTACGCTTTCAAATGCAGTTCTCCGGCTGGGAGTAGTGGCGTACTCCTGTAATCCAAGCGTCTGGGAGGCCGTTGTTGTGGAAGAGATCTGGGAACAACTACAGATTCGGCCGTTTCATCAGCTCAGGAACGACCGCGACGCCTTCATCGAGCTCTGCAGATTGACCAGATAGCAGTGCGGAATTTTCGGCTAGTGGTGGCTCGGGGTTAAGAGAAGTCGAGAGCAGTGAGCAAAACTACATCGGGAAACCGAAACAGACGACTTATAACGAAAAGATTGCGGAATGTACTGCAAAAGCAAAACTTCGAGAAGACGAACTCTGAAGCCGTCGGTGCCTTAACAATCATTCCGTGCAGCAACGATAATCTGGCGAGAGCGAGGCGTGGGTGTCGCTCGACCACACAACACATTTTATATAATGTTCTACTTATTCTAAACTTGCGTTTCCAGATCATCAGTAAAATACTGTGTGATTTACACCTGGTTTCCTTCTTCCAAAAGCGATATTAAGAAGTACATCGACTGCAGCGTCATTGACGGTCGTGGGTCCGGGCGCCGGCGCGCCAGCGGTGGCCTGACGGAGCTGCTGGTGCCTTCATGTAGAGCTACCGCTGAGTCCGGGCTCCTCGCCGCTAACGAAGTGATTGCTTTTGGTGACATCATTTGCAATAGCGACTGCGCGAATTGACGGTACCTCGTATGGAAAGAATGAGAAGCTGATGCTGCTGAGGACTCGGCCGCGAGCATTTCCGACGACTTCTTGGGCTCTCATTCGTGATGGCATTCAGACAGGCAAGGGTGCTGTCGATTGTTGCATACGAATGCGAAATACCTGCATTGTGCGTTTCCGCAAAGTGATTTTTACGCCAAAGTTGCGATCGTCCTACAAGTTGTGTCAGATGTGGAGCACAGAGCGTAGCAGTTTCCGTGGTGTAGCGGTTATCACGTCTGCCTAACACGCAGAAGGTCCCCGGTTCGATTCCGGGCGGAAACACTTTTTCGTCGCACTCAACAAGACCCTTGCTACAATCTCTACTGTGACCATTTAAATCAATTTCAAACGGCCCACCACCAGGGCTCAGATGATACATGAAACTCTTTCAGAACCGGCTACTTGGTTTTTGTGCTTACCTGGAGGGCTGGAAATGCGCGGAACAGCCGCCGGCATGACGGTAGTTGCCACACGTTTGCACAAAACGCAAGGGCTCGTCCGGGATTTGAACCCGGGACCTCCTGCACCCGAAGCAGGAATCATACCCCTAGACCAACGAGCCTGTTCGTAGCGTCTAAGCGCTGCACATGACTGACGCCTCCGTTCTTGGTATCACCATGCAGAGCTGCCGCTCACCCAGCGTTTTCCCTGGCTGTTGCGGTTTGATTGTTTTCATCGATGTCTTTTACAATAGCAAACTTCTAGAATCGGAGGGAGCTCGTAGGCGATGCCTTTGCTTACGCAGGAAAAATCTGTTGCCACTACGGGTTTCTAGGTAGAACAGCCGCAGAGCCGTCGTTTCCGTGGTGTAGCGGTTATCACGTCTGCTTTACACGCAGAAGGTCCCCGGTTCGATCCCGGGCGGAAACACGACTTTTTTTAAACCCCTTTTCGGATTCCATTTCCGAGATTACGTCACGTCTGCGTATGCATGGATAATAAATGTCGTGTGCTACACGGATATCGCTTCATTTTACTGTCAAATGCTCTTGCTCCCATAGTGTACCGGTATTCAGTAACTCAGAACGCTCGTAGCTCCATTCTGGCCGGCAAAGTTTATAATCCATTTCTTCAGGACTACTTCAAGTGCGCTTCATACTGGCTTTCCTGAGCTCACTGCACTCGCCTTGTCACAGCTCTGTTGAAGTGTGAACGTAACTAATAGTGAGAAACTCTTAACTACGCTCAGTCTTGTATCCCACCCTTTGGTTGTTGTCGTCGCTAATCAGATGAAGGTAGACTGCTCCACGATTGAGGTTCGTCTCCACTCACGGTGCACATGTTCTGCAAACACAACCTTTGTTTTCCGTTGCATGCAAGATTACTGTCGGCTCTTCTACAGCATCGACCCATGTAATTTACTGGTGTCAGATTCTTGCCATATCAAACGGTCCCTTCATCACCGTAGTGCTACACAAAGCGTGCTGCGGCAGGCATCTATTCTTCATTGCAGAGCTGCAAACGTGGGTGAGCTCCACCTACTCTTCAGCACGGTCAAAACGGTAGGGCTCGTCCGGGATTTGAACCCGGGACCTCCTGCACCCAAAGCAGGAATCATACCCCTAGACCAACGAGCCACCTGCCAGTAGCAATGAAGCTAATCCCAAGCAGTCCAGCTCCGAGGAACACTAACTTCCATGTAAATCAGAAACAAAAGCGCTTTCTGAAGGCAGCGCTCACCACTGATGGGAAGAATATGAAAGGCAATGAATATAGAGTGAATAATTTCATCGCGCTCTGCAGATGAACAGACGGTGGTGTTTCACTTTCGTCATGTGCTTTCTCAGTGTCAAGGGAAGGCATGTGCACTAAACAAAAGAACATCGGGAATCCGAAACACCAACTCATAACGAAAAGATTGCGGAATATACTGCAAGCAAAACTTCCAGAAGACCACTCCTGAAGGCGTCGGTGCCTTAACAATTATTCCGTGCAGCAATGATCATCTAGGAAGAGCCAACTGTACGTGTCGCTCCACCACACAACTTTTTTTGATATTGTTTTACCTAAATTTCCATTACCTCTTCGTTACAAGAATACTGATGGTTTTCACCTGATCTGCTTCGTCCAGCAGCGATAGTAGTAAGTAAATCGACGACAGTTTCATTAAAAGTAGGTCAGACACAGAAATCGGAGTTACGTGTAGCTCATGTTATTACGCTTTCAAATGCAGTTCTCCGGCTGGGAGTAGTGGCGTACTCCTGTAATCCAAGCGTCTGGGAGGCCGTTGTTGTGGAAGAGATCTGGGAACAACTACAGATTCGGCCGTTTCATCAGCTCAGGAACGACCGCGACGCCTTCATCGAGCTCTGCAGATTGACCAGATAGCAGTGCGGAATTTTCGGCTAGTGGTGGCTCGGGGTTAAGAGAAGTCGAGAGCAGTGAGCAAAACTACATCGGGAAACCGAAACAGACGACTTATAACGAAAAGATTGCGGAATGTACTGCAAAAGCAAAACTTCGAGAAGACGAACTCTGAAGCCGTCGGTGCCTTAACAATCATTCCGTGCAGCAACGATAATCTGGCGAGAGCGAGGCGTGGGTGTCGCTCGACCACACAACACATTTTATATAATGTTCTACTTATTCTAAACTTGCGTTTCCAGATCATCAGTAAAATACTGTGTGATTTACACCTGGTTTCCTTCTTCCAAAAGCGATATTAAGAAGTACATCGACTGCAGCGTCATTGACGGTCGTGGGTCCGGGCGCCGGCGCGCCAGCGGTGGCCTGACGGAGCTGCTGGTGCCTTCATGTAGAGCTACCGCTGAGTCCGGGCTCCTCGCCGCTAACGAAGTGATTGCTTTTGGTGACATCATTTGCAATAGCGACTGCGCGAATTGACGGTACCTCGTATGGAAAGAATGAGAAGCTGATGCTGCTGAGGACTCGGCCGCGAGCATTTCCGACGACTTCTTGGGCTCTCATTCGTGATGGCATTCAGACAGGCAAGGGTGCTGTCGATTGTTGCATACGAATGCGAAATACCTGCATTGTGCGTTTCCGCAAAGTGATTTTTACGCCAAAGTTGCGATCGTCCTACAAGTTGTGTCAGATGTGGAGCACAGAGCGTAGCAGTTTCCGTGGTGTAGCGGTTATCACGTCTGCCTAACACGCAGAAGGTCCCCGGTTCGATTCCGGGCGGAAACACTTTTTCGTCGCACTCAACAAGACCCTTGCTACAATCTCTACTGTGACCATTTAAATCAATTTCAAACGGCCCACCACCAGGGCTCAGATGATACATGAAACTCTTTCAGAACCGGCTACTTGGTTTTTGTGCTTACCTGGAGGGCTGGAAATGCGCGGAACAGCCGCCGGCATGACGGTAGTTGCCACACGTTTGCACAAAACGCAAGGGCTCGTCCGGGATTTGAACCCGGGACCTCCTGCACCCGAAGCAGGAATCATACCCCTAGACCAACGAGCCTGTTCGTAGCGTCTAAGCGCTGCACATGACTGACGCCTCCGTTCTTGGTATCACCATGCAGAGCTGCCGCTCACCCAGCGTTTTCCCTGGCTGTTGCGGTTTGATTGTTTTCATCGATGTCTTTTACAATAGCAAACTTCTAGAATCGGAGGGAGCTCGTAGGCGATGCCTTTGCTTACGCAGGAAAAATCTGTTGCCACTACGGGTTTCTAGGTAGAACAGCCGCAGAGCCGTCGTTTCCGTGGTGTAGCGGTTATCACGTCTGCTTTACACGCAGAAGGTCCCCGGTTCGATCCCGGGCGGAAACACGACTTTTTTTAAACCCCTTTTCGGATTCCATTTCCGAGATTACGTCACGTCTGCGTATGCATGGATAATAAATGTCGTGTGCTACACGGATATCGCTTCATTTTACTGTCAAATGCTCTTGCTCCCATAGTGTACCGGTATTCAGTAACTCAGAACGCTCGTAGCTCCATTCTGGCCGGCAAAGTTTATAATCCATTTCTTCAGGACTACTTCAAGTGCGCTTCATACTGGCTTTCCTGAGCTCACTGCACTCGCCTTGTCACAGCTCTGTTGAAGTGTGAACGTAACTAATAGTGAGAAACTCTTAACTACGCTCAGTCTTGTATCCCACCCTTTGGTTGTTGTCGTCGCTAATCAGATGAAGGTAGACTGCTCCACGATTGAGGTTCGTCTCCACTCACGGTGCACATGTTCTGCAAACACAACCTTTGTTTTCCGTTGCATGCAAGATTACTGTCGGCTCTTCTACAGCATCGACCCATGTAATTTACTGGTGTCAGATTCTTGCCATATCAAACGGTCCCTTCATCACCGTAGTGCTACACAAAGCGTGCTGCGGCAGGCATCTATTCTTCATTGCAGAGCTGCAAACGTGGGTGAGCTCCACCTACTCTTCAGCACGGTCAAAACGGTAGGGCTCGTCCGGGATTTGAACCCGGGACCTCCTGCACCCAAAGCAGGAATCATACCCCTAGACCAACGAGCCACCTGCCAGTAGCAATGAAGCTAATCCCAAGCAGTCCAGCTCCGAGGAACACTAACTTCCATGTAAATCAGAAACAAAAGCGCTTTCTGAAGGCAGCGCTCACCACTGATGGGAAGAATATGAAAGGCAATGAATATAGAGTGAATAATTTCATCGCGCTCTGCAGATGAACAGACGGTGGTGTTTCACTTTCGTCATGTGCTTTCTCAGTGTCAAGGGAAGGCATGTGCACTAAACAAAAGAACATCGGGAATCCGAAACACCAACTCATAACGAAAAGATTGCGGAATATACTGCAAGCAAAACTTCCAGAAGACCACTCCTGAAGGCGTCGGTGCCTTAACAATTATTCCGTGCAGCAATGATCATCTAGGAAGAGCCAACTGTACGTGTCGCTCCACCACACAACTTTTTTTGATATTGTTTTACCTAAATTTCCATTACCTCTTCGTTACAAGAGTACTGATGGTTTTCACCTGATCTGCTTCGTCCAGCAGCGATAGTAGTAAGTAAATCGACGACAGTTTCATTAAAAGTAGGTCAGACACAGAAATCGGAGTTACGTGTAGCTCATGTTATTACGCTTTCAAATGCAGTTCTCCGGCTGGGAGTAGTGGCGTACTCCTGTAATCCAAGCGTCTGGGAGGCCGTTGTTGTGGAAGAGATCTGGGAACAACTACAGATTCGGCCGTTTCATCAGCTCAGGAACGACCGCGACGCCTTCATCGAGCTCTGCAGATTGACCAGATAGCAGTGCGGAATTTTCGGCTAGTGGTGGCTCGGGGTTAAGAGAAGTCGAGAGCAGTGAGCAAAACTACATCGGGAAACCGAAACAGACGACTTATAACGAAAAGATTGCGGAATGTACTGCAAAAGCAAAACTTCGAGAAGACGAACTCTGAAGCCGTCGGTGCCTTAACAATCATTCCGTGCAGCAACGATAATCTGGCGAGAGCGAGGCGTGGGTGTCGCTCGACCACACAACACATTTTATATAATGTTCTACTTATTCTAAACTTGCGTTTCCAGATCATCAGTAAAATACTGTGTGATTTACACCTGGTTTCCTTCTTCCAAAAGCGATATTAAGAAGTACATCGACTGCAGCGTCATTGACGGTCGTGGGTCCGGGCGCCGGCGCGCCAGCGGTGGCCTGACGGAGCTGCTGGTGCCTTCATGTAGAGCTACCGCTGAGTCCGGGCTCCTCGCCGCTAACGAAGTGATTGCTTTTGGTGACATCATTTGCAATAGCGACTGCGCGAATTGACGGTACCTCGTATGGAAAGAATGAGAAGCTGATGCTGCTGAGGACTCGGCCGCGAGCATTTCCGACGACTTCTTGGGCTCTCATTCGTGATGGCATTCAGACAGGCAAGGGTGCTGTCGATTGTTGCATACGAATGCGAAATACCTGCATTGTGCGTTTCCGCAAAGTGATTTTTACGCCAAAGTTGCGATCGTCCTACAAGTTGTGTCAGATGTGGAGCACAGAGCGTAGCAGTTTCCGTGGTGTAGCGGTTATCACGTCTGCCTAACACGCAGAAGGTCCCCGGTTCGATTCCGGGCGGAAACACTTTTTCGTCGCACTCAACAAGACCCTTGCTACAATCTCTACTGTGACCATTTAAATCAATTTCAAACGGCCCACCACCAGGGCTCAGATGATACATGAAACTCTTTCAGAACCGGCTACTTGGTTTTTGTGCTTACCTGGAGGGCTGGAAATGCGCGGAACAGCCGCCGGCATGACGGTAGTTGCCACACGTTTGCACAAAACGCAAGGGCTCGTCCGGGATTTGAACCCGGGACCTCCTGCACCCGAAGCAGGAATCATACCCCTAGACCAACGAGCCTGTTCGTAGCGTCTAAGCGCTGCACATGACTGACGCCTCCGTTCTTGGTATCACCATGCAGAGCTGCCGCTCACCCAGCGTTTTCCCTGGCTGTTGCGGTTTGATTGTTTTCATCGATGTCTTTTACAATAGCAAACTTCTAGAATCGGAGGGAGCTCGTAGGCGATGCCTTTGCTTACGCAGGAAAAATCTGTTGCCACTACGGGTTTCTAGGTAGAACAGCCGCAGAGCCGTCGTTTCCGTGGTGTAGCGGTTATCACGTCTGCTTTACACGCAGAAGGTCCCCGGTTCGATCCCGGGCGGAAACACGACTTTTTTTAAACCCCTTTTCGGATTCCATTTCCGAGATTACGTCACGTCTGCGTATGCATGGATAATAAATGTCGTGTGCTACACGGATATCGCTTCATTTTACTGTCAAATGCTCTTGCTCCCATAGTGTACCGGTATTCAGTAACTCAGAACGCTCGTAGCTCCATTCTGGCCGGCAAAGTTTATAATCCATTTCTTCAGGACTACTTCAAGTGCGCTTCATACTGGCTTTCCTGAGCTCACTGCACTCGCCTTGTCACAGCTCTGTTGAAGTGTGAACGTAACTAATAGTGAGAAACTCTTAACTACGCTCAGTCTTGTATCCCACCCTTTGGTTGTTGTCGTCGCTAATCAGATGAAGGTAGACTGCTCCACGATTGAGGTTCGTCTCCACTCACGGTGCACATGTTCTGCAAACACAACCTTTGTTTTCCGTTGCATGCAAGATTACTGTCGGCTCTTCTACAGCATCGACCCATGTAATTTACGGGTGTCAGATTCTTGCCATATCAA
Source organism: Schistocerca cancellata (assembly GCF_023864275.1). Lineage (NCBI taxonomy): Eukaryota > Metazoa > Arthropoda > Insecta > Orthoptera > Acrididae > Schistocerca > Schistocerca cancellata. The sequence continues at coordinate 11,544 of NW_026047083.1, read as the reverse complement.
ACGGTCCCTTCATCACCGTAGTGCTACACAAAGCGTGCTGCGGCAGGCATCTATTCTTCATTGCAGAGCTGCAAACGTGGGTGAGCTCCACCTACTCTTCAGCACGGTCAAAACGGTAGGGCTCGTCCGGGATTTGAACCCGGGACCTCCTGCACCCAAAGCAGGAATCATACCCCTAGACCAACGAGCCACCTGCCAGTAGCAATGAAGCTAATCCCAAGCAGTCCAGCTCCGAGGAACACTAACTTCCATGTAAATCAGAAACAAAAGCGCTTTCTGAAGGCAGCGCTCACCACTGATGGGAAGAATATGAAAGGCAATGAATATAGAGTGAATAATTTCATCGCGCTCTGCAGATGAACAGACGGTGGTGTTTCACTTTCGTCATGTGCTTTCTCAGTGTCAAGGGAAGGCATGTGCACTAAACAAAAGAACATCGGGAATCCGAAACACCAACTCATAACGAAAAGATTGCGGAATATACTGCAAGCAAAACTTCCAGAAGACCACTCCTGAAGGCGTCGGTGCCTTAACAATTATTCCGTGCAGCAATGATCATCTAGGAAGAGCCAACTGTACGTGTCGCTCCACCACACAACTTTTTTTGATATTGTTTTACCTAAATTTCCATTACCTCTTCGTTACAAGAGTACTGATGGTTTTCACCTGATCTGCTTCGTCCAGCAGCGATAGTAGTAAGTAAATCGACGACAGTTTCATTAAAAGTAGGTCAGACACAGAAATCGGAGTTACGTGTAGCTCATGTTATTACGCTTTCAAATGCAGTTCTCCGGCTGGGAGTAGTGGCGTACTCCTGTAATCCAAGCGTCTGGGAGGCCGTTGTTGTGGAAGAGATCTGGGAACAACTACAGATTCGGCCGTTTCATCAGCTCAGGAACGACCGCGACGCCTTCATCGAGCTCTGCAGATTGACCAGATAGCAGTGCGGAATTTTCGGCTAGTGGTGGCTCGGGGTTAAGAGAAGTCGAGAGCAGTGAGCAAAACTACATCGGGAAACCGAAACAGACGACTTATAACGAAAAGATTGCGGAATGTACTGCAAAAGCAAAACTTCGAGAAGACGAACTCTGAAGCCGTCGGTGCCTTAACAATCATTCCGTGCAGCAACGATAATCTGGCGAGAGCGAGGCGTGGGTGTCGCTCGACCACACAACACATTTTATATAATGTTCTACTTATTCTAAACTTGCGTTTCCAGATCATCAGTAAAATACTGTGTGATTTACACCTGGTTTCCTTCTTCCAAAAGCGATATTAAGAAGTACATCGACTGCAGCGTCATTGACGGTCGTGGGTCCGGGCGCCGGCGCGCCAGCGGTGGCCTGACGGAGCTGCTGGTGCCTTCATGTAGAGCTACCGCTGAGTCCGGGCTCCTCGCCGCTAACGAAGTGATTGCTTTTGGTGACATCATTTGCAATAGCGACTGCGCGAATTGACGGTACCTCGTATGGAAAGAATGAGAAGCTGATGCTGCTGAGGACTCGGCCGCGAGCATTTCCGACGACTTCTTGGGCTCTCATTCGTGATGGCATTCAGACAGGCAAGGGTGCTGTCGATTGTTGCATACGAATGCGAAATACCTGCATTGTGCGTTTCCGCAAAGTGATTTTTACGCCAAAGTTGCGATCGTCCTACAAGTTGTGTCAGATGTGGAGCACAGAGCGTAGCAGTTTCCGTGGTGTAGCGGTTATCACGTCTGCCTAACACGCAGAAGGTCCCCGGTTCGATTCCGGGCGGAAACACTTTTTCGTCGCACTCAACAAGACCCTTGCTACAATCTCTACTGTGACCATTTAAATCAATTTCAAACGGCCCACCACCAGGGCTCAGATGATACATGAAACTCTTTCAGAACCGGCTACTTGGTTTTTGTGCTTACCTGGAGGGCTGGAAATGCGCGGAACAGCCGCCGGCATGACGGTAGTTGCCACACGTTTGCACAAAACGCAAGGGCTCGTCCGGGATTTGAACCCGGGACCTCCTGCACCCGAAGCAGGAATCATACCCCTAGACCAACGAGCCTGTTCGTAGCGTCTAAGCGCTGCACATGACTGACGCCTCCGTTCTTGGTATCACCATGCAGAGCTGCCGCTCACCCAGCGTTTTCCCTGGCTGTTGCGGTTTGATTGTTTTCATCGATGTCTTTTACAATAGCAAACTTCTAGAATCGGAGGGAGCTCGTAGGCGATGCCTTTGCTTACGCAGGAAAAATCTGTTGCCACTACGGGTTTCTAGGTAGAACAGCCGCAGAGCCGTCGTTTCCGTGGTGTAGCGGTTATCACGTCTGCTTTACACGCAGAAGGTCCCCGGTTCGATCCCGGGCGGAAACACGACTTTTTTTAAACCCCTTTTCGGATTCCATTTCCGAGATTACGTCACGTCTGCGTATGCATGGATAATAAATGTCGTGTGCTACACGGATATCGCTTCATTTTACTGTCAAATGCTCTTGCTCCCATAGTGTACCGGTATTCAGTAACTCAGAACGCTCGTAGCTCCATTCTGGCCGGCAAAGTTTATAATCCATTTCTTCAGGACTACTTCAAGTGCGCTTCATACTGGCTTTCCTGAGCTCACTGCACTCGCCTTGTCACAGCTCTGTTGAAGTGTGAACGTAACTAATAGTGAGAAACTCTTAACTACGCTCAGTCTTGTATCCCACCCTTTGGTTGTTGTCGTCGCTAATCAGATGAAGGTAGACTGCTCCACGATTGAGGTTCGTCTCCACTCACGGTGCACATGTTCTGCAAACACAACCTTTGTTTTCCGTTGCATGCAAGATTACTGTCGGCTCTTCTACAGCATCGACCCATGTAATTTACTGGTGTCAGATTCTTGCCATATCAAACGGTCCCTTCATCACCGTAGTGCTACACAAAGCGTGCTGCGGCAGGCATCTATTCTTCATTGCAGAGCTGCAAACGTGGGTGAGCTCCACCTACTCTTCAGCACGGTCAAAACGGTAGGGCTCGTCCGGGATTTGAACCCGGGACCTCCTGCACCCAAAGCAGGAATCATACCCCTAGACCAACGAGCCACCTGCCAGTAGCAATGAAGCTAATCCCAAGCAGTCCAGCTCCGAGGAACACTAACTTCCATGTAAATCAGAAACAAAAGCGCTTTCTGAAGGCAGCGCTCACCACTGATGGGAAGAATATGAAAGGCAATGAATATAGAGTGAATAATTTCATCGCGCTCTGCAGATGAACAGACGGTGGTGTTTCACTTTCGTCATGTGCTTTCTCAGTGTCAAGGGAAGGCATGTGCACTAAACAAAAGAACATCGGGAATCCGAAACACCAACTCATAACGAAAAGATTGCGGAATATACTGCAAGCAAAACTTCCAGAAGACCACTCCTGAAGGCGTCGGTGCCTTAACAATTATTCCGTGCAGCAATGATCATCTAGGAAGAGCCAACTGTACGTGTCGCTCCACCACACAACTTTTTTTGATATTGTTTTACCTAAATTTCCATTACCTCTTCGTTACAAGAATACTGATGGTTTTCACCTGATCTGCTTCGTCCAGCAGCGATAGTAGTAAGTAAATCGACGACAGTTTCATTAAAAGTAGGTCAGACACAGAAATCGGAGTTACGTGTAGCTCATGTTATTACGCTTTCAAATGCAGTTCTCCGGCTGGGAGTAGTGGCGTACTCCTGTAATCCAAGCGTCTGGGAGGCCGTTGTTGTGGAAGAGATCTGGGAACAACTACAGATTCGGCCGTTTCATCAGCTCAGGAACGACCGCGACGCCTTCATCGAGCTCTGCAGATTGACCAGATAGCAGTGCGGAATTTTCGGCTAGTGGTGGCTCGGGGTTAAGAGAAGTCGAGAGCAGTGAGCAAAACTACATCGGGAAACCGAAACAGACGACTCATAACGAAAAGATTGCGGAATGTACTGCAAAAGCAAAACTTCGAGAAGACGAACTCTGAAGCCGTCGGTGCCTTAACAATCATTCCGTGCAGCAACGATAATCTGGCGAGAGCGAGGCGTGGGTGTCGCTCGACCACACAACACATTTTATATAATGTTCTACTTATTCTAAACTTGCGTTTCCAGATCATCAGTAAAATACTGTGTGATTTACACCTGGTTTCCTTCTTCCAAAAGCGATATTAAGAAGTACATCGACTGCAGCGTCATTGACGGTCGTGGGTCCGGGCGCCGGCGCGCCAGCGGTGGCCTGACGGAGCTGCTGGTGCCTTCATGTAGAGCTACCGCTGAGTCCGGGCTCCTCGCCGCTAACGAAGTGATTGCTTTTGGTGACATCATTTGCAATAGCGACTGCGCGAATTGACGGTACCTCGTATGGAAAGAATGAGAAGCTGATGCTGCTGAGGACTCGGCCGCGAGCATTTCCGACGACTTCTTGGGCTCTCATTCGTGATGGCATTCAGACAGGCAAGGGTGCTGTCGATTGTTGCATACGAATGCGAAATACCTGCATTGTGCGTTTCCGCAAAGTGATTTTTACGCCAAAGTTGCGATCGTCCTACAAGTTGTGTCAGATGTGGAGCACAGAGCGTAGCAGTTTCCGTGGTGTAGCGGTTATCACGTCTGCCTAACACGCAGAAGGTCCCCGGTTCGATTCCGGGCGGAAACACTTTTTCGTCGCACTCAACAAGACCCTTGCTACAATCTCTACTGTGACCATTTAAATCAATTTCAAACGGCCCACCACCAGGGCTCAGATGATACATGAAACTCTTTCAGAACCGGCTACTTGGTTTTTGTGCTTACCTGGAGGGCTGGAAATGCGCGGAACAGCCGCCGGCATGACGGTAGTTGCCACACGTTTGCACAAAACGCAAGGGCTCGTCCGGGATTTGAACCCGGGACCTCCTGCACCCGAAGCAGGAATCATACCCCTAGACCAACGAGCCTGTTCGTAGCGTCTAAGCGCTGCACATGACTGACGCCTCCGTTCTTGGTATCACCATGCAGAGCTGCCGCTCACCCAGCGTTTTCCCTGGCTGTTGCGGTTTGATTGTTTTCATCGATGTCTTTTACAATAGCAAACTTCTAGAATCGGAGGGAGCTCGTAGGCGATGCCTTTGCTTACGCAGGAAAAATCTGTTGCCACTACGGGTTTCTAGGTAGAACAGCCGCAGAGCCGTCGTTTCCGTGGTGTAGCGGTTATCACGTCTGCTTTACACGCAGAAGCTCCCCGGTTCGATCCCGGGCGGAAACACGACTTTTTTTAAACCCCTTTTCGGATTCCATTTCCGAGATTACGTCACGTCTGCGTATGCATGGATAATAAATGTCGTGTGCTACACGGATATCGCTTCATTTTACTGTCAAATGCTCTTGCTCCCATAGTGTACCGGTATTCAGTAACTCAGAACGCTCGTAGCTCCATTCTGGCCGGCAAAGTTTATAATCCATTTCTTCAGGACTACTTCAAGTGCGCTTCATACTGGCTTTCCTGAGCTCACTGCACTCGCCTTGTCACAGCTCTGTTGAAGTGTGAACGTAACTAATAGTGAGAAACTCTTAACTACGCTCAGTCTTGTATCCCACCCTTTGGTTGTTGTCGTCGCTAATCAGATGAAGGTAGACTGCTCCACGATTGAGGTTCGTCTCCACTCACGGTGCACATGTTCTGCAAACACAACCTTTGTTTTCCGTTGCATGCAAGATTACTGTCGGCTCTTCTACAGCATCGACCCATGTAATTTACTGGTGTCAGATTCTTGCCATATCAAACGGTCCCTTCATCACCGTAGTGCTACACAAAGCGTGCTGCGGCAGGCATCTATTCTTCATTGCAGAGCTGCAAACGTGGGTGAGCTCCACCTACTCTTCAGCACGGTCAAAACGGTAGGGCTCGTCCGGGATTTGAACCCGGGACCTCCTGCACCCAAAGCAGGAATCATACCCCTAGACCAACGAGCCACCTGCCAGTAGCAATGAAGCTAATCCCAAGCAGTCCAGCTCCGAGGAACACTAACTTCCATGTAAATCAGAAACAAAAGCGCTTTCTGAAGGCAGCGCTCACCACTGATGGGAAGAATATGAAAGGCAATGAATATAGAGTGAATAATTTCATCGCGCTCTGCAGATGAACAGACGGTGGTGTTTCACTTTCGTCATGTGCTTTCTCAGTGTCAAGGGAAGGCATGTGCACTAAACAAAAGAACATCGGGAATCCGAAACACCAACTCATAACGAAAAGATTGCGGAATATACTGCAAGCAAAACTTCCAGAAGACCACTCCTGAAGGCGTCGGTGCCTTAACAATTATTCCGTGCAGCAATGATCATCTAGGAAGAGCCAACTGTACGTGTCGCTCCACCACACAACTTTTTTTGATATTGTTTTACCTAAATTCCCATTACCTCTTCGTTACAAGAATACTGATGGTTTTCACCTGATCTGCTTCGTCCAGCAGCGATAGTAGTAAGTAAATCGACGACAGTTTCATTAAAAGTAGGTCAGACACAGAAATCGGAGTTACGTGTAGCTCATGTTATTACGCTTTCAAATGCAGTTCTCCGGCTGGGAGTAGTGGCGTACTCCTGTAATCCAAGCGTCTGGGAGGCCGTTGTTGTGGAAGAGATCTGGGAACAACTACAGATTCGGCCGTTTCATCAGCTCAGGAACGACCGCGACGCCTTCATCGAGCTCTGCAGATTGACCAGATAGCAGTGCGGAATTTTCGGCTAGTGGTGGCTCGGGGTTAAGAGAAGTCGAGAGCAGTGAGCAAAACTACATCGGGAAACCGAAACAGACGACTCATAACGAAAAGATTGCGGAATGTACTGCAAAAGCAAAACTTCGAGAAGACGAACTCTGAAGCCGTCGGTGCCTTAACAATCATTCCGCGCAGCAACGATAATCTGGCGAGAGCGAGGCGTGGGTGTCGCTCGACCACACAACACATTTTATATAATGTTCTACTTATTCTAAACTTGCGTTTCCAGATCATCAGTAAAATACTGTGTGATTTACACCTGGTTTCCTTCTTCCAAAAGCGATATTAAGAAGTACATCGACTGCAGCGTCATTGACGGTCGTGGGTCCGGGCGCCGGCGCGCCAGCGGTGGCCTGACGGAGCTGCTGGTGCCTTCATGTAGAGCTACCGCTGAGTCCGGGCTCCTCGCCGCTAACGAAGTGATTGCTTTTGGTGACATCATTTGCAATAGCGACTGCGCGAATTGACGGTACCTCGTATGGAAAGAATGAGAAGCTGATGCTGCTGAGGACTCGGCCGCGAGCATTTCCGACGACTTCTTGGGCTCTCATTCGTGATGGCATTCAGACAGGCAAGGGTGCTGTCGATTGTTGCATACGAATGCGAAATACCTGCATTGTGCGTTTCCGCAAAGTGATTTTTACGCCAAAGTTGCGATCGTCCTACAAGTTGTGTCAGATGTGGAGCACAGAGCGTAGCAGTTTCCGTGGTGTAGCGGTTATCACGTCTGCCTAACACGCAGAAGGTCCCCGGTTCGATTCCGGGCGGAAACACTTTTTCGTCGCACTCAACAAGACCCTTGCTACAATCTCTACTGTGACCATTTAAATCAATTTCAAACGGCCCACCACCAGGGCTCAGATGATACATGAAACTCTTTCAGAACCGGCTACTTGGTTTTTGTGCTTACCTGGAGGGCTGGAAATGCGCGGAACAGCCGCCGGCATGACGGTAGTTGCCACACGTTTGCACAAAACGCAAGGGCTCGTCCGGGATTTGAACCCGGGACCTCCTGCACCCGAAGCAGGAATCATACCCCTAGACCAACGAGCCTGTTCGTAGCGTCTAAGCGCTGCACATGACTGACGCCTCCGTTCTTGGTATCACCATGCAGAGCTGCCGCTCACCCAGCGTTTTCCCTGGCTGTTGCGGTTTGATTGTTTTCATCGATGTCTTTTACAATAGCAAACTTCTAGAATCGGAGGGAGCTCGTAGGCGATGCCTTTGCTTACGCAGGAAAAATCTGTTGCCACTACGGGTTTCTAGGTAGAACAGCCGCAGAGCCGTCGTTTCCGTGGTGTAGCGGTTATCACGTCTGCTTTACACGCAGAAGGTCCCCGGTTCGATCCCGGGCGGAAACACGACTTTTTTTAAACCCCTTTTCGGATTCCATTTCCGAGATTACGTCACGTCTGCGTATGCATGGATAATAAATGTCGTGTGCTACACGGATATCGCTTCATTTTACTGTCAAATGCTCTTGCTCCCATAGTGTACCGGTATTCAGTAACTCAGAACGCTCGTAGCTCCATTCTGGCCGGCAAAGTTTATAATCCATTTCTTCAGGACTACTTCAAGTGCGCTTCATACTGGCTTTCCTGAGCTCACTGCACTCGCCTTGTCACAGCTCTGTTGAAGTGTGAACGTAACTAATAGTGAGAAACTCTTAACTACGCTCAGTCTTGTATCCCACCCTTTGGTTGTTGTCGTCGCTAATCAGATGAAGGTAGACTGCTCCACGATTGAGGTTCGTCTCCACTCACGGTGCACATGTTCTGCAAACACAACCTTTGTTTTCCGTTGCATGCAAGATTACTGTCGGCTCTTCTACAGCATCGACCCATGTAATTTACTGGTGTCAGATTCTTGCCATATCAAACGGTCCCTTCATCACCGTAGTGCTACACAAAGCGTGCTGCGGCAGGCATCTATTCTTCATTGCAGAGCTGCAAACGTGGGTGAGCTCCACCTACTCTTCAGCACGGTCAAAACGGTAGGGCTCGTCCGGGATTTGAACCCGGGACCTCCTGCACCCAAAGCAGGAATCATACCCCTAGACCAACGAGCCACCTGCCAGTAGCAATGAAGCTAATCCCAAGCAGTCCAGCTCCGAGGAACACTAACTTCCATGTAAATCAGAAACAAAAGCGCTTTCTGAAGGCAGCGCTCACCACTGATGGGAAGAATATGAAAGGCAATGAATATAGAGTGAATAATTTCATCGCGCTCTGCAGATGAACAGACGGTGGTGTTTCACTTTCGTCATGTGCTTTCTCAGTGTCAAGGGAAGGCATGTGCACTAAACAAAAGAACATCGGGAATCCGAAACACCAACTCATAACGAAAAGATTGCGGAATATACTGCAAGCAAAACTTCCAGAAGACCACTCCTGAAGGCGTCGGTGCCTTAACAATTATTCCGTGCAGCAATGATCATCTAGGAAGAGCCAACTGTACGTGTCGCTCCACCACACAACTTTTTTTGATATTGTTTTACCTAAATTTCCATTACCTCTTCGTTACAAGAATACTGATGGTTTTCACCTGATCTGCTTCGTCCAGCAGCGATAGTAGTAAGTAAATCGACGACAGTTTCATTAAAAGTAGGTCAGACACAGAAATCGGAGTTACGTGTAGCTCATGTTATTACGCTTTCAAATGCAGTTCTCCGGCTGGGAGTAGTGGCGTACTCCTGTAATCCAAGCGTCTGGGAGGCCGTTGTTGTGGAAGAGATCTGGGAACAACTACAGATTCGGCCGTTTCATCAGCTCAGGAACGACCGCGACGCCTTCATCGAGCTCTGCAGATTGACCAGATAGCAGTGCGGAATTTTCGGCTAGTGGTGGCTCGGGGTTAAGAGAAGTCGAGAGCAGTGAGCAAAACTACATCGGGAAACCGAAACAGACGACTCATAACGAAAAGATTGCGGAATGTACTGCAAAAGCAAAACTTCGAGAAGACGAACTCTGAAGCCGTCGGTGCCTTAACAATCATTCCGTGCAGCAACGATAATCTGGCGAGAGCGAGGCGTGGGTGTCGCTCGACCACACAACACATTTTATATAATGTTCTACTTATTCTAAACTTGCGTTTCCAGATCATCAGTAAAATACTGTGTGATTTACACCTGGTTTCCTTCTTCCAAAAGCGATATTAAGAAGTACATCGACTGCAGCGTCATTGACGGTCGTGGGTCCGGGCGCCGGCGCGCCAGCGGTGGCCTGACGGAGCTGCTGGTGCCTTCATGTAGAGCTACCGCTGAGTCCGGGCTCCTCGCCGCTAACGAAGTGATTGCTTTTGGTGACATCATTTGCAATAGCGACTGCGCGAATTGACGGTACCTCGTATGGAAAGAATGAGAAGCTGATGCTGCTGAGGACTCGGCCGCGAGCATTTCCGACGACTTCTTGGGCTCTCATTCGTGATGGCATTCAGACAGGCAAGGGTGCTGTCGATTGTTGCATACGAATGCGAAATACCTGCATTGTGCGTTTCCGCAAAGTGATTTTTACGCCAAAGTTGCGATCGTCCTACAAGTTGTGTCAGATGTGGAGCACAGAGCGTAGCAGTTTCCGTGGTGTAGCGGTTATCACGTCTGCCTAACACGCAGAAGGTCCCCGGTTCGATTCCGGGCGGAAACACTTTTTCGTCGCACTCAACAAGACCCTTGCTACAATCTCTACTGTGACCATTTAAATCAATTTCAAACGGCCCACCACCAGGGCTCAGATGATACATGAAACTCTTTCAGAACCGGCTACTTGGTTTTTGTGCTTACCTGGAGGGCTGGAAATGCGCGGAACAGCCGCCGGCATGACGGTAGTTGCCACACGTTTGCACAAAACGCAAGGGCTCGTCCGGGATTTGAACCCGGGACCTCCTGCACCCGAAGCAGGAATCATACCCCTAGACCAACGAGCCTGTTCGTAGCGTCTAAGCGCTGCACATGACTGACGCCTCCGTTCTTGGTATCACCATGCAGAGCTGCCGCTCACCCAGCGTTTTCCCTGGCTGTTGCGGTTTGATTGTTTTCATCGATGTCTTTTACAATAGCAAACTTCTAGAATCGGAGGGAGCTCGTAGGCGATGCCTTTGCTTACGCAGGAAAAATCTGTTGCCACTACGGGTTTCTAGGTAGAACAGCCGCAGAGCCGTCGTTTCCGTGGTGTAGCGGTTATCACGTCTGCTTTACACGCAGAAGGTCCCCGGTTCGATCCCGGGCGGAAACACGACTTTTTTTAAACCCCTTTTCGGATTCCATTTCCGAGATTACGTCACGTCTGCGTATGCATGGATAATAAATGTCGTGTGCTACACGGATATCGCTTCATTTTACTGTCAAATGCTCTTGCTCCCATAGTGTACCGGTATTCAGTAACTCAGAACGCTCGTAGCTCCATTCTGGCCGGCAAAGTTTATAATCCATTTCTTCAGGACTACTTCAAGTGCGCTTCATACTGGCTTTCCTGAGCTCACTGCACTCGCCTTGTCACAGCTCTGTTGAAGTGTGAACGTAACTAATAGTGAGAAACTCTTAACTACGCTCAGTCTTGTATCCCACCCTTTGGTTGTTGTCGTCGCTAATCAGATGAAGGTAGACTGCTCCACGATTGAGGTTCGTCTCCACTCACGGTGCACATGTTCTGCAAACACAACCTTTGTTTTCCGTTGCATGCAAGATTACTGTCGGCTCTTCTACAGCATCGACCCATGTAATTTACTGGTGTCAGATTCTTGCCATATCAAACGGTCCCTTCATCACCGTAGTGCTACACAAAGCGTGCTGCGGCAGGCATCTATTCTTCATTGCAGAGCTGC